>NC_064817.1:113442397-113583225 GCF_023721935.1 Panthera uncia | reverse complement strand
CGCGGGGCTCGAACTCACGGACTGTGAGATCATGACCTGAGCCGAAGTCGGACGCTCAACCGACTGAGCCACCCAGGAGCCCCTCGAAGTTAATAAATTTAAAAAAAAGATCGTTTGGATTCCAAATTCCCATGAGCCCTTGTTATTTTTCCTATTATTATATCCTCTGAAATTCTCATGTATCCTTAGAGTACATCTTATGTTCAGTTCAGCTATTTTGATTGGATTCCTCTTCCATGCAACCATATTTGCTCTAATAGAGCAGCTATGATTTAGTCATTCATTCTCTAAGCACTTAATGAACACTTACTAAGGGCCTGGACTGTCGGAAAATACAAAGATGGGCAAAGGTTCCATCCAGTAGGAAAATCAATAGTGGAGAAAAAATATGTATGATTAAAATACAGTTTTACTTAATGAGTGCTAAACTAAAGGTAGGTGCTAAGTATTATGACCGTAGCTGGCCAGGACTAAATATGTTACTTTGAATCTGGACAGTCTGGTAGAGTCCCGTCAAATGAGACTCAATATGTAAATTTCTTCAGAAGATTGAAAAGATACACGAAATAAAATGGCTAGACTGAGAAGACAAAGAGGGAAGGTAGCATAGGACTGCACCCTTGAATAATTCCAACATTTAAGGGTGAGGGAGATTGGATAATAAATTGGTGAAGGAAATACGAACGAAAGGGCATGGGGAGAGTGCAATACGGGCTGAAGGAAAAGAGAGTTCAAGGGCGTAGATGTCAGTTAGACTTACCATCATTGAGAGGTTAAGAAAGACAGTTTCAGAAAAAAACAGAAAAAGTTGGCTTTGAAGATCAATAGAGCAGAGGCTAAAGTGAGAAGTAGAACCGCAGGATAATTGTTTAAGATGCTAATAATACTTGAGTACATTAGAATGGGACTAAATATTGGGGCGCCTGGGTGGCGCAGTCGGTGAAGCGTCCGGCTTCAGCCAGGTCACGATCTCGCGGTCCGTGAGTTCGAGCCCCGCGTCGGGCTCTGGGCCGATGGCTCGGAGCCTGGAGCCTGTTTCCGATTCTGTGTCTCCCTCTCTCTCTGCCCCTCCCCCGTTCATGCTCTGTCTCTCTCTGTCTCAAAAATAAATAAACGTTAAAAAAAATTTAAAATAAAAAAAAAAGAATGGGACTAAATATGGTATACATCAATGTCTGTAGGAGAAATTATTATTAAATGATGTGATGATTAGATTTTTTTTGAAAAGGCTGAGATTATGCATAGAGATGTTAAACTTGGCTTTATTTGAAATAGCCCCAAAAGGGCTAAAGGACATTAATTGTCCCAAAATAAATAATGAAAACTTTGAATAGTACCTTCTTAGGATTTGGGTGATTATGAAGCACTTTAAAGTAATGTTTACTAATAACAATGATAAAAATAAAACTGCTTAAAAAGTAATCTTAACTCAAAAACATAAGGTGCAATGCAATATAGAAACCGTGTGATTTCTATTTTCTTTTCCAAATATACAGAAACACTGGAAACAGACTGGAAAGAAATAAAACAGTCTGTTGAACAGTTATCTAGAACAGTGAGATTATGGGTGACTTTAATTTTCTTTTCTTTTTTTAATATAAAACTCATTACTTTTAACTTGTAATAATAAGCATTTGTTATAACCAGAAAGAAAGAAATATTTTTATGTACTAGATGAGTTAAACATGCTGTATATTTCTCTAAAAGAAGACATAAATCATGTGCTTTTAACTCTTATACATTCTCCTATTTATTATATCATCATCATCATCATCATCTCTTTTTTTGAAAATGTATCTCCAACCCTACCCCAAATGCATGCTCCAGGTTTCTAAACTCTTTAATATTGCACAGGAATGATTAAGCTTTTCAAAATGTATGCATATGTCTACATTACATATGCATGTGTTTAGATGATGATGAAGACATAGTTCAGGTTCTTTTTTTTTTTTTAATGCTTATTTTTGAGAGTAGGGGACAGTCAGGGGAGGGACAGAGAGAGACAGGGATAGGGGATCTGAAGCAGGATCTGTGCTGACAGCCCAAAGCACGACGTGGGACTCGAATTCACAAACCTCAAGATCATGACCTGAGCCTAAGTCAGAAGCTTAACAGACTGAGCCACCCAGGCACCCCTCAGGTTGTTTCTTAACTGCACCATTTTTACATCTAGTTTAGTTTTTTAATTCTGCGTGCAGAGACTAATATATTTAGAATCATTTCCAATGAAGCCATGGAAACTAATGTTATGTCAATTAATGGTGAGTGTGTGGGCAAAAAATGGAGCTTGTGTGACTGATTGGGACTTCTTCCTCCTTTATAACACAAATTAAATCTTGAAGGGATCCAATTTGCTGCTATTAATGATATAAGCAAGCTTAGTTTATACCTCCACTAAGCAAAGAAAGATTATTTTTTTCATTGTGGATTGCAAACACTGTGAAAATCATGACACCAAGATATTACCTTCCCATTGTGTTCTCAAAGTATTTCAGCTTCTTTTTAGAACTAATCTGAGATGAAAATCCCCAGTATTAACATGTAAAGTAGTGAGCTGCTCTGAAGTGTCTTATTGTCTGCACGCCTTTAATTTAACCTAAAGCCTCAATGTGAATACTATCAGGGTCACATGTTGGCTCTAGCACCGCCTAGATATACATAGAAATCCTTTACAACTATGGGTTGTACACCTGGGGTCCAAAGCAAATGCCATGCTCTACCTTAAATTGTTAGTTTGCACTGTGAATTACCCACACGCATTTCTCTGAAATCCAAGATGTCCATCTATGGTAAGTGACCGTGAAATCGACCAGATCAGTGATCTAATGTGACAGCCTATCTCTCAGTGGAAATGATGACAGCCCAGGATTTTCTGGCTTTCTCTGATGCAGAGAAGAGAAAGAAAGAAATAGCTCAAGATGAACTTTCACAAAATGGATTAAGGATAAGCTATTTGCTTGATTGTGCTGTTTGAGTCCGTTATTTAATAGAGAACTCAGAAAAGTTAAATTTAAATATCAGCAAGTCCATAAAAGAGAAACCAAATGAGTTAGAGAAGTTAAAAAAATCCACTTCCTAACTTGCAAATATTGTTTAAAATCGTGGCCACTTTTATATTTAAAACACACACACACACACACACACACACACACACACACACAAAGAAACAAAACTAGCAAAACTCCATATGAAAAGTACTCTCTGAAACCATTACAAAGGCATACCAGATCTGGTCCAGATACCACAACAGGCACACCTTTTACCCTCCAAGTGTGTGGCAATGACAGATAAAATATAAGAAAGGAAAACCAAATTGGACTAACAAAAAGGCAATTTAAAAGTAATACAGTATCTGTATGAACCTCAAAAGAACCACAGAAAACCAGGATGTTAAGGTGGACTGAGGGTGCAGCAATTCTAGGCTCTGTTTGTGAGAGGCAAACGTCACCAGGAGTTGCGCTCCTATGTGGTATTAGAAACTAAAAGCACGTTTTTAAAGGTACAGTACCACAGAAAATTTCACTGATGGGCATCAGACCCCGAGTTGGCACTCGCCATCTTCTTTAATTGGGAAAATGTTTGGGATTATGAAACTTAGGGGGAGCTCAGTTTCTATGGAGTCAAAAGTATAAAGACAGAAAGTGACATGATCTTAATGGTGGCTCTGTGAGTCTCTGAACTATGGCTAATGATTGTCATCGTAAGCAAGGCCAGGGTCTGGGTGGGACCTGGTGGGTTTGGTGGATGCAACTATACAAACATGAGACAAAGATTATCAGAGAGAAATTGTGCGTCGGGTGTGGAGAGAACAGAAAGAGAATGAGAAAGGAGAACCTTCCTGTTAAAAATAAGCCCACGCACCGAAATTCTAAAACACAGTAAGAAATATGCTAAGAAAGGCGGACAACAAAAACATATTAAGAACATGAAACATATTATAAATGAAATGAGGGGCACCTGGGCGGCTCAGTTCGTTAAGCGTCTGACTCTCGGTTTCAGCCCAGGTCGTGATCTCATGGTTTTGTGAGTTCGAGCCCCACATCAGGCTCTGCTTAAAGAAATACACTTAAAAAAAGGAAATCAATTTTGTGAAGCAACATAAAAAAGACTATAAAATTATAAAGAAAGGAAAGTTACAGTTCGATATCTACCATGTCATTTATCTGCCACTGATAAAAATCACAAAGACAATTTTGATGAACAGTAAGGTGCGGGAATTTGTCCTATCCCATATCAACATTATTTTCTTAAAACATGGTAATTAAGACAGAATCATATTGGTGGAAAGATGGCAAATAGATAAGTAGAACAGAAAATAGAGCCCAGAAACAGATCCACTTACATATGACAACTTAATATATGAAAGAGATGGCAGTTCAAAGCTGTGGGAGATAGGAGAGATAATGCTGGAAAATTGGTCATCCGTCTGGAAAAAAATGAAATTAGATTGCATATCACACCAGGCACAAAAATGAATCCAGGTGGATTTAAGAATTGAATGTGAAAATCAAAAGTTGAACATAAAGGAGACTGACTCCATAACTATATGATAGGAAAGTATACGTTAGGAAACACGGAACAAAAGAAGAAATAAAGAAAACAATTCTAAATCTGGCTTACGTTACAGTAAAAAGCTTTGGTTAAGGTTCATAAAGAGTGAAAAGATAAGTGACAGGTTGGGAAATTTTATTTGCAACATGTATTGCTGAAGAAGGATTAACGTATGGAATTTATAAAAATCTAACCAAAAACAGGAAAAATAATGCTTAGATGATGGTACATCCATAAAATGGAAAACTCTGCAGCTGTTAAATAAAGTAGTTCTATACTTTCTGATAAGGTAATAGATCTAGAACATGTTAATGGAAATAAGTAAGTCTCAGAACAGTGTGTATAGCATGCTACCCTTTGAATATGTGTGTGTGTGTGTGTGTGTGTGTGTGTGTTTCAATATCTGTACGTATCAAATATGTTTGAATAGATATCTAGCATCTTTTTAAGAGTGGACTATCTTGTGCATTCATAGGACACTCTAATAAAGAAACAACAGAAAAGAAAAAAAATTGCTTGCCCCTTAGGAAGGAAATTCTGTAGAAATTTTAAAAATTAGATAATACCAAGGGATAGAAATGGGAAATTTAATATACTGCCAGTGGGTTGATGTAACCCACTTTGGAGCATGTCACAGCTTATAGTAAGGTTGAATATGTGTATACTCTGACACAGAAATTTTACTCTAAGGAACATACCTATGCTGGTTCTCTAAGTGAGATCCTGAGGGTACCAGTGGGGAATTGTCTTTGAGATTCTTGTAGGGGGTCAGCAAAGGCAAAATGACTATTGTAATATTACTAAGATATCATTTGCCCTTTTTTACTCTTATCAGTCCAATAGACAGAGTAAATTCATTGTCGGTGCATTAGTATGAATCAAGATAATGGTACCAAAACATTAAAAAAGAGAGAGAGAGAGAGGAAAAAACGAAGTCTTACCTAACGCTATCTTTAATGAAACAGTAAAATTTAGTAATTTCATGATATCTTGAACCTTGAGTACAAATATTTTTAAAATATTGGTGACCAAATGAATACAAAGTATTTCTGCTGCATACTAAAATAACAACGTTCTCTTGAGGAAAAGCACTTTCGTTGTGACTAGAGTTACAAACCAAAGGCACTACTTTCGTTCATACGCTGTCATTTCACTTGACTGACAGACAAATTATCGTTACTCAGACCTGGACTTTTGGCGATATTTTCATAGAAAAGAATGGATGGAGTCTATCACTTCAAGGAAAACAAATGACAGCAATTTTTTTTGCCAATAATATTTGAAAATCCACGTGAAAATTGGAATTGGGGAAAATTTCTCCGATGCTCCTCGTGAGCCCGACAGCTTCCCAATACTTGAAGGCTTTCTGATGAGATTGGTGGTGATAGCAACAACTATGCCTTTTTATAGTGCATGAATGAGAAGTGTCTGCCTTTGGAAGATCTACATAGCTCGGTGAACTGCTGTTTTCCAAATGACCAATGCATGATGTCACAAAGCAGGCATCGGTCGCGGATCCACAGTGTAAAATAAATCAATGGAGTTTAGCAAAACGAGTATTAAAAAAAAATCCACCGATTTGGTTGCAAATTCCATATTACAAGTAACCTTTAAGAAACCATCATCTATTGAGTTTTGGTATAGTGTCAAAGAGGAGTATCCACGGTTATCCAAAAAGGCTATTGAAATGCTCCTCTCGTTTCTGATTTGATTTCTGTGTGGGTCTGGATTTTATTGATCTACTTTAATCAAAACATTTCATTCAAGATTGAATGACGAAGTGGAAATGCAGATCCAGATATCTTCTTTTAAACAACACATCAAAGATACTTTCAAAAATGTAAAACGATGTCACCCTCCTCCCTACATATTTTACGTTTTGAGAATATAGTTATTTTTCATAGATGTGTCATTTAGGTAAATGTGTCATTGATTTATTATGTTTAAATTAATGAAAACATAAATATGTTAACATTTTTCAGTTTTAATATCTAAACCCTAAGTATTAGTAGATATAACCCATATAAACAGAAGCTGACTGAATAGAGTGACAGTTGTGAGAATGATGGGTAAGGATTGGAGAATATTTTCTTTTTATTTTTTTAATGTGTATTTACTTATTTTGACAGAGCGAGCATGAGTGGGGGAGGGGCAGAGGGGTGGGGGGAGAGAGAATCCCAAGCAGGCTCTGCGCTGTCAGCACAGAGCCCAATGTGGGGCTCGTTCCTATGAATCATGAAATCATGACCTGAGCCGAAATCAAGAGTTGGTCGCTTAACCGAATAAGCCACCCAGACATCCCTGGAAAACGTTTTCTAATGAGATGATATTTACATGCTAATATGAAGAACGCAAGCAAATGAACCGCGGATTCCTAGCAGAAAGAAAAGGAAGTACACAGGCCCTGAGCCAGAGGAAACTTGGTGCGTTTGAAGAACCATAACGAGGTCCGTGTGACTGTCTTGGAGTGAGCAAGGGAGAGTATTTGGAGCTGAGATCAGTATGGTAGGCAAGAGCCAGATCACGGAGGGCACTGTCTCAAAGGAGAGTGTCTCTGTAAACATCTGTGACGTGGTTTTCTGCTACCAATATGACTTTGAATTTTCTCCCGTTAGCCACTCAAGGCCACTGTACCTTAGTCTGGTCAGATTAAGTGGTTACCGGGGCTCTAATCCCAGCAGCTGTAAGTAGAGATGAGGAGGAAAGTCTCTGGTGGGTTGGGCTTTTACCCTTAGGCACTGTGACAGGACATGAGAGAGCCAGAACGCAAGAGTTGTGCTCAGCTCCCATAGGCCAGGTCACAACACAATATGGCGGGGAGGCAACCCCTTATATTTGATGCCAGATGAAACCAGCTTTTTTTCTGTGGCTCTGTGGTAAGCACTCGCTGGGCAATTCATTGGGAAGATAAAATGTGTAAATGTCCAAGTCTTTACTTAGTAAACTTTGCTCCAAGGCAACATCCAGGCTTTCCTTGACTTTGTGACCGTAAGGCAAAGGAAATGTGTGATCGGCTATGTCTTATTTATATAAGTTAATATAATTAGTAATTACCATTTTAATGATAATCTGCATGATAGGCAGTTATCCTTATAATAACATTTCTTCATACTAGCCCTGGGTGATCCTCATTCACTCAAAGGGGTTCTGTTAATATTCTGAGCTGATGACTCCAAGATCTATTTTTCTTGCTTTTCTTCTCTAAGCTCCAGATGGCTATATGCTATATGCTATAACCTGTCGGATGTTTCCAAATGGATTTTTCTTCCACCAACAACTTTTTCCTTCTCACCTTCATATGCTCCTCATTCTCTCAACGACTATTAAGTTAATGTTTGCTGAGGACCTGTACGAGGGCATGGGGATACAAATGGTGAACAAAAGCAAATGTAGTCTCCATTTTCCTGGATGTTCTGATCTGTGAGGAAGGCATGCCTGATCAAGTAATATCACTTAGAAAGGCAGAATTATCTACTTAAGTGAGTACTCTGATGGAAAAGAATCCTGTTCTGTGGCAACGTATAATGATGAGAATGGGTTTAGACTTAATGGAAGCGTAATTAACCTGGTTGTGCAAAATATGAAATTGCCCGTGACCATTAGCCTCCTTTTACCTCAAAGTGTGGCGTTAAGAGCAGAGATTCTAAAGTTAGACTATCTGTAGTTGGAACCTCACTCCATATTTTCTCATCTGGGTGACCTTGGGCGAATCACTTCATTTCTTCAAGCCTTAGTGTTCTCTTATGAATGGGTCTAACAATCAATGTATTCTACAGGATTGTTGTGAGAATTACATGCAGTAATTCACGTAAAGCTCTTAGACCCCTGCATGCCCAATAGTGTTTAAAATTGTTGGCTATCATCACTTTTATTGATAGTATTATATTTATAATGGTAATTATCATTATCGTACTTCCATTACTTGAATTCACCCTTCACCTGATATAATACAACAGTTTCCTAAGTATTCCTGCCGGGGACCCGCCTTCAACTTCAGTCGGTTCTGGGCATTGCAGTGAGCATGATCTTTCTGAAGCTCGAATATGATCATGTATACACTCTCGCGGCGTAATAGTCAATGTCTCCATGTCTCCACCACCCCCAGGATAAAGTTCAGACCTTTTAACGTGACTTTCAAAGTGCGTCATGATCTAGTCCTGGTTCTCTAGATTCGTCTCTCATCACTCCTCTCCTTGGATGTGCCAGCCCTTCTTGCCCGTGTGCAATATTTCAAGTGCACCACGTTCATCTCTCTTGGCCTAGAGCCGTGGTTCTTCAAGTGCGATCCCTGCACAAGCAGCATGAATATTATTACCCCCTGGGGCCTTGTTACAAATGCAAATTACCAGGCTGAAACCCCCAACCTACTGAATCTGGAACTATGGGAGTGGTCCCAGCATTTGTGCTTAAGAAGTTCAGCAGGTGATTCTGATGCCCAATTAAGTTTGAGAACTGCTGTTCTGGGAATCTCTCTTCTTTCCAGCTTCTCATCTTTTTATCTGGCTAATTTCTAAGAAACTTTCAGTACTCGGATTAGATCTTACCTCTCACTCTCCAGGAAAGCTCTCTGCATTGTTGTATGTATACCTTCACCTATCCCTTTTTAAAGTGTGATATTTTGAGTAGCATAGATAGTGTCTTCATCGGTTTTACATTTCTAGCGTAGAGTTTTAATGTATCATAGGTGGGTCAGTCAGCAGTGGACAAATGGATGAACAGTTGAATGGATGAATGAATGAATGACTGGATAGGTAATATTTGTGAGAAAATTAATATCTGTCTTAATAGTGGGTACTGTTAGGGAGAGAACTGTGTTTAGGACAGTGTCTCCACATGTCACTTGAGAGTGGAAGTGACGTCTGGAAGGTACGAGGATGCCACAGAGACAGTTCCATTGCTCTGTATTAAGAGATGAGCCAGAATATTTGAAGTTCGAGGAAACAAAGAATAATAGAGATTAGGCAACATGACAGAAAGATGGAGCGTTTTAGAAAGAAGTGTTGACTGACAGAAGTCCAGTGAGGCTTTTAATAACAGATACGTCCAGTATTTGATTCTGTGAGATTCTTTTTCTCCAAATACCATTAAAATATTCGTGCAGCTAAATAGGCCCCGTGGCCATGTTGTGGAGATTACTAAGGCCAGTAGAGGGAATGGCGCACTGCCCTGCGGTCACCTCTCTGCGATGTCTCTAGCGATAACGGAGTCGTCACGGAGGGGACAGGAGTCCAGAAGTCCCGGATAGTGGATTCAGGGGAGGTGCAAAGCAGCAGCTGCCACATGAAAATAATTCAGTTATAGATACATTTTTGTTGGTGCTGTTGGTGCTGTCGCGTTTTCTCTCCTGTGTCCTAGATGGAGTTCGTTGTAGAAGGTGGAAGAGGGTTAATATCGGTGCTGTATATTTGATGGCTTTAAATTATATTCACGAATTCTTTGAAACTCCTTTTTACAAGAGGCGAAGCTAGATTCACTCTGAGCGTGAGCTCAGCCAAATAACTTGCCTCCAGGGAACAGAAGTGATAGGATGTCACTTCTAGTGGTTACAAAAGGACTGTATGTAGGTTGTTTTTCTTGGTTCTGTCTGTCTCTCCCCCTCTCCCCTTCCCCTCTGGCCAGTGTCCAGTGAGGAACTGAGGAATTGAGACCAAATTAGCAGGCTTGGGAGTGGATCCTTTAATCCCGGTAAAGCCTGCTGATGACCGCAGCCCCAGTTTACAGCTTTGCTTGTAAGCTCAAGAGAGACCCTGAGCCAGAACCACCCGGCTAAGCCATTCCCGGATTCCCGACCCACTGAAATTGTGAAATTACAATTTCTTTTGGTTTTAGGCTTGTAAGATATGGATGATTTGTTACACATCAGCCAATAACTGATACGCGTACGGTTATCCTTTCTGATAGAGGATAAAGTGAAATCCCAACAGGTCAATGGACTTAACCCACGAACACAAAGCTGTAAATTATCAGAGCTGAAATCCAAACCCTGCTTACATTGGACTGCCACCAGTCATGTGTAAGTAAAATATTTCTTACAATTCCAGACCTGGAATATATAATTCTAAAAGTACTGTCGAATCTTAATTTAAAAAAAAAATAACACAAATTAAAGACCAGTGATGTAATTATTCTTTCGTATCTTGAGCAAAATAGTACCAATTCTAAAACGCAAAGAAACAATCCTTAGAACCAGAGAGCAACAAAGAACTTTAGAGATATCTGTCCTAGAGTTTCAATATACAGATGGAGAAAATCGAGTCTTGTGAAGAAAAGGCGCTATCAAGGGCCACAGCGTGAGTTATAGAGGAAGCAAGGCCTCAAACCTAGCTGTAGAAAGAAAGCATTTTTGAAATTTGATATTAATGTACTTGGTTCCCTGAGGACAGAGTCTTACAAATTCATAATTGTGGCTTGGCACAGTGGCTGGCGTAGACAGGCACAACTTACCTGCCCTCTTACTGGATTAATAATGCTCCTTATTCCTTCTATAAAACGTACTGATTAATACTCTAAGGCACGCCGAAAACTCACAGCTGATAGCCTACCCACTTGTACACATCTGGTTCCACCTGTTTCATGCTCACTGAGAGCCATTATGTTTGATTCCAAACCTCTTTATGCCAAGTGCACGTATTACTGTAATAATTTCTACTTAATTCAGTACTACATAAAGTAATTAATATGGATTCAAAAAGAACTGTTATTTCCATGAAATGTAAATTAATTAGGGGAGACTTGATATAGGCCGATTGTTAAGGAAAAAGTTGTTCTAGAAGCAGGTCTGGGGAGAGAATGGAAAAAATAAAAACAAACCAAAAAACCCCTTCAGTCCTTCATAAGGGTCCTCAAGTTTCTGCTACATTTCAAAGAAAGTGAAACTTGATGTCGCAGATGATGTGATAGCATGTGGTTTATGTAATAATGACCATAAGAAAGTTAAATCAGAGGACCCCCACTCAATGAAAAGGCTTTGACTCTACATCAAGAAAGAGGAGAAACGGTAGATGTTAATATGATTTAATATTAGATGAATTGTCTAAGATATATATAATTTAAAAATGATTTCCAGTCTCAACCACTATTTTCCATTAGTCAACCAAGTATTCTTCACAAGTACATCAGATAAGGAAGTTTCTGCTGTTGCCTACCCTTAGTGTTTAGTAAAATGAATGGGAAGTTAAATGGGGTGGATAAAAACAAGGCATGCTCTAAACTCAAGGCATGTTTTAGTTTCTTTGAAAAATGTGTCAATGCTCACCTAATGTACACCTAAATGTCAACTCTCTTTTCCGTCATTATGTAGTTAGTGCATGTTTAAGCTCAAATAAGGTGCTTTTAGACCTCTCCTTATGTCACGTAGCGCTGATCTCCCTCCTTGACAGAGCAGATTTCTTGGTTTGGGTGTCTTGTGAAAGTTCTCCCTTGGCACCTCTAGCTGAGTGGCTTCCATGCTGGCTGAGAGTTTGCAGGCAGCATATTTTTCCAATGCCATCCACGATGTGACAGTGGTTTCTGACATAGGAGTTTCCAGGGCTGCTAAGCAACCATTACTGATGGCTAAAAATAGGGAGCAGCCATCATATTATGGGACTGTGGAAGCTTAAGGAGCTTTGAAAGCCAACAGCTCTGGTTGACAATTACTATTGGATTCTGCTTTTGAAATGGATTAAAAATATGTTGTGTCTGAATCTACAATCATTTGCACAGCAAAAACTGTTCCTCACCTGAAAGCGTTGTTTGCACTGATTTATTTTCATGTGAGTTCTGTTTAAAACTGTTAATTGTATTTGATCTGAGTTGACACTGTCTTCACGTGTACTTATTTCCATCAGTTGAAGACCTGTGATAAGACGTACAAGCATGCAGATATAGAACATGGGCTTGCAACTTTCTTTCTGTTGGAACCATCCACCGGTTTCTCCAGAGTCTTCGATTTACATACCACCGCGATAGCATAGGTCCATTTACCTCTGCATTTATTCATTTTGGATTCATTCATTTAACATTAATTGCCTATCTTGACTGTCATTTTTCTATCTTACCGTCAACTATTTTTGCGTGTGTGTGCTTCACATTTATCTACTTAGCTCCACTGCTCACCATATGCCTGTCTCTATCAACTGTCGATCTTTATATTTGTCCATATAGCATATCATTCATCTGTCTCTGTAGTTTGGAGTTTTACTTGACTGTCCTTCCTAAACTTACATCCCCATCCTTTTCTGACCTTTTGATTTTTTTTAAAATTCTTTTTGGCACCTAATGCCCTCATAATAACATGTCTAACTCTGAGCTCAGTGAAGACAAGACCGTAATCTCTTTCTGTTTGCTATTGTGTCTCCAGTGCCTAATATACTGACTGGCACTTTGTTGAATGAATACGTAAATATCTGCACGTATTTGTAGCCTCGTCCACTTCTAGCTCCTTTCCACCATCACTTCATCATCAGGTTCTCTCTTATCATCATCTTTCTATTATCTGTTGTCATTCCAAGAGGCTGTCTGTCAAGTTCTGTACTTATAATCCCAGCTATTCATCTCTCTCTCTCTCTCTCTCTAAACATCTTTATCTACATTTAAGCAGCTACCTAACATCTTATTAATATATTACAAGATTTTTTCATCTTTTCATCCTTGCATCAATGTCTCTTTCATCTTTTCTGTCACTCATTAATCCATCATTCTCTATTCGTGCTTTCCTACGTAAATTATATTATGCATCATTTCGACGTAGAATGATAAGTGTGTACAATTTTCAGTGAAAGGCTCAATGAAAGGATTACAGAGAATTTACATCCTTCTTCCATTTATTTTATATGAATTCAATTACATGAACTCAGCAAATAAAAATGAAAGAGGAGGAGAAAAATAACAACTAGTGCCTCTCGCCCGATTTAATCAGCATAGTCCAGAAATGGAATATGACCTATCTGCTATTCCCAAAGTTATTTTAAATGAGATTGCAAAGTTGAAAAACAGGTATTATTCATACTACGTGGCCTAAAAACACAAGCCAACTATTTTTTTTCGTGCAGCTCACCAAAAGAAACAGTAATCTGTTCCAAATTTAGAGAAAAATCGACTATGTTAGGTCTACCGAGACACAATACAGTGGATTCTGTTACAGCATTTTCCTATGGGAATGTCAAGTTGAATTTTGACCATTGACAATTTTAGCTGTAGTGGCTGCCTTCTGGAGCCTAGCCTCTGTGTAGCATATGACTCCATCATGGTCATTAGGCACAGGGCAGGATGACATTGAGGAAAGTAGTGGTGCTTGAGCTTAGTCTCAAAAGGCGATACCATATGTTTTCACTCTTCTGTGGATCCTGAGGAACTTAACAGAAGACCATGGGGGAGGGGAAGGGGAAAAAAAGTTAGAGAGGGAGGGAGGCAAACCATAAGAGACTCTTAAAAACTGAGAATGAACTGAGGGTTGATGGGGGGTGGGAGGGAAGGGAAAGTGGGTGATGGGCATTGAGGAGGGCACCTGTGGGGATGAGCACTGGGTGTTGGATGGAAACCAATTGGACAATAAATTTCGTATTAAAAATTTAAAAAAAGAATGAATGCGATTTGGAATGTTTCGGGCATAAAAGAGAGGCAAGAGTAGTCCAGGATGAGAGACAAAAAATGCTCACCAAGCTTATCTAAGTGAATTTCCCAAAGATATATGTCTCTCTCCGTCAACTCTAGATCTCTGTAGTTACCCGTCTACTAGAGTATTGGTATCTATTCTCCACATTTGGCTCTCTCCATTTTGGTGTTTTACATGACATTTAAGTGATTAGTCGTTGTGTGATATATCTAACATTACATATCCAGGTTAAAGCCATGTTTCATTCTTGCCCTCTTGTACAAACTTCACTTGTTATATTCATTTAGCAAAGTCACCTATGACTGGGATTAAAGACTACAATATATAAGGAAAATTAATAGTTCCTTTCTTTTAATGATCAACTTTAGACCTTGCCTAAAATTGTCGTGAGAAGCAGTTTGTGTACCTACAGGTTAAAAATAAGAACTCTAGAGCCGGTTTGTCTAGGTTTTAATGTGGCTTCACCACTCTACAGCTGTACGACCTTGTGTAGGTTACTTTCTCTCTCTATGCCTCTTTCTTCATCTGTAAAGTAGGATTAAAAATGGCATCTTCCCTAGGGGATCTCTATGAGAATTGAATTATTTAATATATGTGAAGTCCTTAAAACAGTGGCTCCGTCTTAACTGTTATTATTGTTGTTGATATTGTTGTTTTTCTGCTTTTAAATATGGGGAATTTAGCTGACTTATAATCACCTTTTCTATCTCCCTCCTCCCAATATGGTGAGATGATGTCCTCTGCAGCTTTCAGCAACATTAAATAAAGTGCTTCATTTCTGTTGACTTCCCCTTTTTCAAGGTAAGGATATTGGTGTTTCTACCCTCCCTTCTATCTTGTCCGCCTTCCAATCTCTGTTAGCTGTATTTTTATGTTTACCTTCTCAAAGTAGATTATTTTAGTCTGTTCTGTGACCGTATTTAAGACTCGTGTGGTTTGTCCCAAACTCTAAAATGTAAAACTATAATAAAAATCCACTGGCATTATTATGGGCCCATAGATGGTTTCACTGCAGAGACAAGTACTATGCTTAAGACTACATTTCTATCTCTACAGGTCCAATTTCAGTCACTTAGAGGAGAGCGTTCCCAGAGTAAATTGCAATTGGATGTTCCTTTTCCATAAACCGCAATTGATTTTACCATGACCTCAAATGTTCTAAGATAGCAATCATTGTATCTTGCCTATCAGTTCCTTTTTATATTCCAGAATCTTCCATCCTGGAGCCCTTGTCCTCATAATCCCAGTTGGACTGCTGATTCTGTAGCACTCCTGAGTAGCTGTACTCCTACGATTTCTCTTACTGTTTACTGGATCCCATTGTCTTCTTCCTGGTTTACTCCTTTTGTGTTCTTCCTGAGGTACATTTTCAAGTAACCTAGAATACATGAGGTGCCCATTTTCAAGTTCTTGCTGCCTAAAGTTTCTTTATTCTGACTCCACGTTTGGTAGTCTGGTCAGCATAAAATTTCTCACACGCGCACGTTTTCCTCTCAGAACTATGAAACATTTCTTTATTGGCTTCTCGTGTCCAGCATAATTTATGAAAAGTTTGATATCAATACGAAGCCTCTTCTTTTATATGTGATTGGGTCCTCTTCCACCCCAGCCCTCTGGAAGATTTTATGTTTTTTCATTTTCTTTGCTGTTAAAGGTATTTTTTTTTTACAGTTATATTCATGGGAAAGATTCTTAATTTTCATTTATTGTTCTGGGCCCTTTGATCTGAAAAACTTGCATACTTTTGCTTTGAGAAATTCTCTTCAATTATTTACTGAATATTTTCTACTCGTATGTTCTCTGTTCTTCCTTTGTAGAACTCATATCAATCATAAGTTGAAACTACAGGATAAATTCTCCTTTTGGTATTTTCCTTCATACTTTTTATGTCTTTTTTATTTTCTCCTTTGTGGAGATTTGCTTAAATTTATCTCTGACGTTAAATTGAAAAATTCACTGGCAATTATATTTTTAACTTCCAAGCCCTCTTTCTTCATTTCTGATTGTTCCTTTTCCATAGCTTCCTGTTTCCTTTTTATGGATTTGCTATCTTCTTATACCTCTCTCTGGAAATAAATTACAGATATTTTTGAAATTCTTTTTATTCTTTTATTTTTGTCTGTTTTTCTAGACTACTTACTTTTTATTTTCCTTGTTCCTGTTACTTTTGTACATGTTTGTCATCAGATGTCTGGTGATACTCCTTTATTAATATTTGATAATGAGGCCTTAAAAAGCTACTAGAAAGTGCTGTGTTCATGGGCAAAGATTTCAGCTGACAGGTTTCAATTGATTGCAAGCACGGTGGGAGCTTGGATGCATGTTGGGGAATCACTAAACCGTAGAAAGCCCACTATTTTACTGTGAGATGCAGATATCCAAATGATGGCCTCATTTCTCTCCAATTAATTTGATTTCTCTAGTGGAGAACATAATATTTTTGAGCAGTTAAATACCTTCCTGCTGGGTGAGTTCTACTTCTGGCCTGATATATAAATTTAAGTCTCTATAATCCTAAGAACATACAGCAAATGAAGACACATTTATTCAAGAAAATCTAAAATTCTGGAAGCACAGTAAGACTCTGTGGTTTTTGAACTAAGAACCATTCCCTCCCTTCTCTCTGAGTTCAGTGAGACGGAGACTCGATTCCAAACTGATGCAGCCAAGAACACAGGGAACCCTCTGCCTCCAGCTCCCAGAGGGCTATCTTCCTGGGAAAGGCAGGGTATCAGCGTTTCTCATCTTTCCCCTAGCCATCTGTTGCCAAGTGTGAATTGTAGGTGATTTCAACCGAGAGATGGACATACCCTTCTTCTGCCTAGCCTAACACTTGTGGGACTAAGATTCTGCTTTGGGTAAAATACTACTAAGAATATTGGGCCACTGATCACCCTTGTTCTGGTTTGTGGGATGGCAGTTCCATACTGGGAGAGGCCAGCCAGAAGAAACGGAAACTACTGCCCCTCTTTGCTTAGTACCCAGCCCCTAAACCGGGGGTGTCACTCACAGATAAGTTTGACATTGTCCCCTCTCCCAGCCCTAGAGCCTTGACTCGGAGGTTTTGTTTGGGGGGGGGGGAGGGGAGGGCGGGAGAAGCAGGCTGTTCAGTCCCCCCTGCCATCCCAATTCATGTGTTGAAGCCCTAACACCCTATGCCATGGTATTTGGAGATGGTGCCTTTAGGGCATAGGTTTAGATGAGGTTGTAAGGATGGGGCCTTCATGAAGGGATCAGTGCCATTATAAGAAGGGACACCAGAAAACATGCTCTCTCTCTTTCAGCCACGTGAGGACATGGTGAGAAGGTGGCTATCTACAAGCCATGAAGAGACCTCTCACCAGAACCTGCCCATGCTAGTACCTTGATCTTGGGCTTCTAGCCACAAGAACTGTGAGAAAACAAATTTCTGTTATATAAGCCACCCAGCCTATGGTATTTTATGACATCCCAAACTGACTTCAGAGAGGTCTTCTCCCAAAGAGTAGAGGTTTGATGAAAGGCAATTGAGAGGAGATAGGTAGATTAATTTGACATGTGGGCTAAAGTGTAGGCTGACTAATGTTCTAGACAGAATTGGGGGAAAAAAGTAAGTTGGCAGAAACCCACCTGTCATCAAACAAATCTCAAGTACTGACCTTGCAAGCTACGCTTTTAAAGAATACATACATACATACATACATACATACATACATTAAAAAAAAACACAAAAAACAAAAGAGACTGCATTTGATTGAAGTAATCTGTGGAGCAATTATGCCCAAGGACATTTTTAAACACAATAGAGCAATCAGCCAGTGATTAGTAAAGATTAACAGCTGGGGGTGATTAAGGACCAAGGCTCTCAAAGAGAGCTGGCCAAAAGCACTATCATCCCAGGGAAAACTTGGGCATAGCTAAGGCTTTGCACCATAAAGTGCAAAATCAGACACTTAACATTTCTGGGGGAAATATACTTTATTAGATTAACTCTGCCAGTCACTAGACAAAAGAAATAATAACAACCCAGTTGTTATCTAGAATGTCCATGTTCCGACAGAAATTACAAGACGCGAAAAGAAATGGAAAGTATGAGCCCTATATTGGAAAGAAAAAAAATCAGGAAATAGAAACTGCTGGTCAAAGCAGCTGGATGTTGGAGTTAACAGAAAAAGCCTTCAAAGTAGCCATTGTAAATATATTCAAAAATAAAATGACGATCAAAGGAATAATGGAAACTATGACAAGAAAGTCACGTCAAACCAAGAGCATTAATACACAGAGGTCATAAAAAAGAACCAAATAGAAATTCTTTATTTGAAAGCTACAGTTAACTGAAACAACAACAACAAGTCCTCGAAGGGCTCAACAATAGGGTTCATTGTCAGAAGAATTAGAGATTCTGAAGGTAGACCAATAGAGGTTATGCAATTTGAACAACAAATGGAGGAAAGAATGAAGAGCAATGAAGAAAGCCCCAGAGAAATGCAGGGTACCATCGAGCACACCATTATAGATGTTCTTGGTTTGCCTTATGAGTCAAATTGGGTAGGCTGCAGTACCAAGTTACTAATTCAAACACTAATCTAGATGTTGCCGAGAAGGCGTTTTATAAATGTGGTTAACATCTACAATCGGTTGCCCTTGAGTAGATTATCATCAATACTGTGGATGGGCCTAGTCCAATCAGTTGATAGACTTTAAGGGCAAAAACGGGTTTCCTTAGAAGAAGAAATTATAGGGGCGCCTGGGTGGCGCAGTCGGTTAAGCGTCCGACTTCAGCCAGGTCACGATCTCGCGGTCCGTGAGTTCGAGCCCCGCGTCAGGCTCTGGACTGATGGCTCGGAGCCTGGAGCCTGTTTCCGATTCTGTGTCTCCCTCTCTCTCTGCCCCTCCCCCGTTCATGCTCTGTCTCTCTCTGTCCCAAAAATAAATTTAAAAAAACGTTGAAAAAAAAAATTTAAAAAAAAAAAAAGAAGAAGAAATTATGCTTCAAAACGGCACACCCATCTCCTGTTTGAGAGTTTCCAGGAGGGGGTAGAAGGACCAGCTGTATTGGACTAAGGAAATGACTCCACAGGTTAACTTAAGATGATAAGGACAAATGAAGAAATCAAGAAATGATTTTGTCTGTTATAAAAGAGCAAAAGCTGTAACTGCTTGTGTTGTCTTTGAGCTTCTGTAAAACACAAAATTATGTAAAGCAATGCTTTTAGCATAGGAGTATCATTTCTAGCTCTCACTGGAGTTAAGTGAATCATTATGAATCTTAAGCTTATTCTGATAATTTAAGATCGGCATGGTAAAGTCTAGACCAACCTATAAAGAAATCACTAAAAATATTAGTGCAAAAAAGTTGAACAAATTAAAATGTTGCATTAGTTTCCTCTCACCACTCCTTTTTTTAAATGTTTATTTATTTTTGAGAGAGAGAGAGCACAGGCAGGGAAAGGGCAGAGAGAGAGAGACAAAGGATTCGAAGCAGGTTCCGCACTGGCAGTAGCGAGTCTGATGTGAGGCTTGCCCTCATGAACTGGGAGATCACGACCTGGGCCAAAGTCGGATGCTTAACTGACTGAGCCACCCACATGACCCTCACCACTCCTTTTCAACATTGCCCTGGAATTTCTAGCAAATTCAATAAGACAAGAAAAGGGAATAAAAGGTATACAGATTGGGAAGGAAGAAGTAAAACGATTTATAGATGATGTGATCATCTACGTAGAAAACGTGAAAGAATTGGCCAAAAAAGAAAAACAAGCCCTCCTAGAAGTAATAAATGATTATAGCAAGGTTACAGGTATAAGTTTAGTATAACAAGTCAATCATTTTTTATGTACCAATAATGAACAAGCAGAATTGACATTGAAAACACAATACCATTTACATTCGCACCCCCAGAATGGAATACTTAGGTGTAAATTTAACAAAATATATGCAAGGTGCAGATGAAGGAAACCACAAAGCAGCTATAAAACTCAAATGAACAAAATAAAAAATGAATTAAATAAATGGGGAGATATTACATATTCATATATAGGTGGACTCAATATTGTCAAGAGTCCAGTTCTTCCCAGTTTGTCTATAGATTCACTGCAGCCCCTATCAAAATCCCAGCAAGTTATTTTGTGGCTATTGACAAACGTATTCTAAAGTTTATACTGGAAGACAGAATACTGAAGGAGAACAAAGTTGGAAGACAGACATTACCTGACTCCCAGACTTACTATAAAGCTATCACGGCAATTTGCTATTGGCAAAAGAGTAGACAACTAGATCGATGGAACAGAATGGAGAGCCCAGAACTAGATCAATATAAATATACTCAACAGGTATTTGACAAAGGAATAAAGGCAACACAGTGGAGCAAATACAGTTTTCAACAAATTTTGCTGGAACGACGGACCTCCACGTGCAAAAAAATAAATCTAGACACAGACCTTACATCCTTCACGCAAATGTACTCAAAGTGGATCACAGACCTCAATGTAAAACTCAAAACTACGAAACTCCTGGACTATATAACATAGGAGAAAATCTAGAACTAAAAGAAAGCTGCAATGGCTATAGTAATATCAGAAACAATAGACTCTGAAACAAGTATTATTAGAGGTAAAGAGGGGTACTCTATAATGTGGAAAGAGTCCACCAGTCTGAAAGGTGTGACAATTTTAATCACATACCCACCTAGCAACACAGCACCAAAATGCATGAAGCAAAACTTACAGAAGGAAGGAGAAATGTAGAGCATTCAGTGATGATAGTCAGAGGCTTCAATATTCCACTTTCATTAATGGAAGGAATAGCTGGGAAGAAGATCAGCAAGGAAAGAGAAGAATGTTAAAAAATACTATAAACCAATTAGACCTAGAAGATACCAGAAATAACAAAGTACATTATTCTCAAGCGCACCTGGAACATTCTGCAGGCTAGATCATATGCTATGCCATAAAACAAACTTCAATAAATTTAACTGTAGAGAAATAATACAGTTTATGTTCTCTGACCACTCTAATTTATTGGAATTAGAATTCAATAGCAAAAAGAAATTTAGAACACTCATAAATATGTGGAAATAACACGGCACACTCCTAAATAACCTGTAGGTCAAAGAGGAAATCGCAAACAAATTCGAAGTTCTTTGAGATAAATGAAAATGAAGACCTAACCTACTAAAACTTATGAGATGCAGCTAAGGCATTGCTTAAAAGAAAATGTTTTAGCTATAATTGCCTATATTCAAAAAAATTAAGATCTCAAATTAGTATCCTAACTTTCCACCTTCAGATACTGCAACAAAAAGAGTAAACCAAACCTGAAGAAAGCAGAAGGAAGTACATGATAAAGATTTTGATTCCAGAAATTAATGGTGTATAGAATAGAAAAGCAATAGAGCAAAATCAATGAATGTTTTGTACCTGTTGGGTCCATCTATTCTGTACGCCTTCGACACCCTTGTTTTCAGAGACAAATACCACAACTGATGTCCTTCATACCTGGATTTGTACATATCAGTCTTGTCAAGAATTGAGCATGGCAGGCAGATTTTCTCATTGAATGTAGATCCCCAGCATGTATTCTAGGCCGTGGCTTCCTCTGCTTTCTGTCTACAGTCCTTTCTTTGCTTCCCATCTTCCAGATAGTTGTTGAAAGTACTTCTTTTTGGTGGTTTTCTTCCCATCCTGTTTTGTTGTTTTTTGTCATTTGGAAAAATTTTTATTTCTTCTTTATCGGTCTCCTAGAAGAGACAATACTTCAATGCATGTAATTGTCATTTTTAACTTGAAGCCCTAACTTGGTTAATTGTACATAGTATCATCACAATGGAGATGCATCAATTTCATGAGCCTAAATCAGTGACTACTACGTCAAATACAAACATATACTTAATTTCAGGCCTTGTTGTGTTGGTTAACCTGTTGTTCTTACCTTTGCTACATGTGCTACCGGGGAAGAAATGTTTATAAAACTCAATGCTTAGGGGCACCTGGGTGGCTCAGTCGGTTAAGCGTCCGACTTCGGCTCAGGTCATGATCTTGCGGTCTGTGAGTTCCAGCCCTGCGTAGGCTCTGTGCTCACAGCTCAGAGCCTGGAGCCTGCTTCGGATTCTGTGTCTCTCTGTCTCTCTCTGCCCCTCCCCAACTCTCTCTCTCTCTTTTTCTCATAAATAGACATTAAAAAATTTTAAACTCAATGCTTAAATGAATTAAAAAGTCATCATATGTTTGAGAGATGTGTACAGGTTACTGCAGTGAGTTTTCCACCACTTATGCTATAGAATTTAGAGGTCAAGCATTTCTGGGTCTCCTGGGCATCTCAACTGGTTAGTGTCTGACTCTTGATTTTGGCTCAGGTCATGAGCTCACAGTCGTGGGATCGAGCCCCATGTCAGGCTCCATGCTGAGTGTGGAGCCTGCTTGGGATTCTCTACCTCCCTTGCCCCTCCACTGCCTCTTAAAAAAAAGGCGGGGGGGTGGGGGGGAAGCATTTCTCTTATTAAGAGGCTATGTGTTTAAAAGCTGATTCCTCTTTTAAAATTACACATTCAAAATTAAGAAACCCTAAAATAAAATATTACTATGACGCTAGCATTTTTCATATGATGGCATTTTAAATATCTTTTGTGTTTTTATATGAGTGTGTCTACATCTATCTTATGGTACTTCAATGAAAAATAAATTCAAACAAGAGTGTATATGCTTACTTGTGGGCTTCAAGATCAACCTAGTTCTATTTTACAAGAACAAAACAGTGTCACGTTATGTATTGGTAACATCCACACAGAGCTATAAATATAATATTTCCCATATCTGCAGCTCAAAATTCACTCATTTAAAAGGTCTGAAGATATAATTTCCACTATGCTGAAAAAGTATAATCAACCATAAATCTTCTCTGCTTTATATGGTGACCACAGGTCACATCTGCTATACAAAGTACACTTGCTATATATCAGCGTTATCAAAATAATCATATCAAACAATAAACAGGCCAATGCTGGCTTATTAGTCAATTTTATTTATTTTTTATTTAAAAAAAAATTTTTTTTTAACGTTTATTTATTTTTGAGACAGAGAGAGACAGAGCATGAACAGGGGAGGGGCAGAGAGAGAGGGAGACACAGAATCGGAAGCAGGCTCCAGGCTCTGAGCCATCAGCCCAGAGCCCGACGCGGGGCTCGAACTCGCGGACCGCGAGATCGTGACCTGAGCCGAAGTCGGACGCTCAACCGACTGAGCCACCCAGACGCCCCTATTAGTCAGTTTTAAAATACAGTTGGCAGTTTGGATGATATTGGTCAGTAACTTCGGTTATTTATTTGGTATGTTATAAGGCCAGCGTAAAGCATGATATTAAATTTTGTAAATGCTTCACTGATTTCTGGTATGTTATCATTTATTTTCAGAAGAAGTTTTTTTAAGTTTATTTATTTTGAGATAGTGAGCAGGGAAGGGGCAGAGAAAGAATCCCACATGGGCTCCGCACTGTCAGCGCGGAGCCCGTGGTGGGGCCCAAGCTCATGAACTGTGAGATCATGACCAGAGCGGAAATCAACAGTAGAAGAATGCTTAACCAGGTGAGCCACTTTAGCACCCCTAGTATGTTATCATTTAAATTGTCTTGAATCATCATAAAAATTGAGGTCAACCTCTCTCTCTGGGGCCTCTTTTACCTGAGAGGAAGCTTAGGATGAAAATCCAGAATACTGGCCTTTAACCCCAGTTCTGGAACTATCAGGTATGACTTTAATTTGGCTTTTTTCCCCCCCTATTTACTTCACTCTGTTTGTCCTTTAGGTTTCATATATGCATTAAATGAAAATGTAACAGCTAGACCCGTCAGCTCAGAAACATATTGGATGATTGCATGAGATGCCTTGTAGGAAAGGGCTTTGGAAGTCACCATTTCCAACCTGAGAAAATGTTGTGGACGAGTAGAGATTTCCAAGTTACAAATCAGCAGAAAGAGACTGACTTCCTTATAGAAAAGGATGTCCTTCCAAGGGTCATGTATCTAGCTTCAGTGCAGTTTAAGAATCTAAAATTTAATTACTTATATTTATATGAGTGTTTTATTACATAACTTTAAAGTCAAAACCATTAATCTTGTCTTTATTTCAAGACAATACCCAATCAAGGGTATAATTTCACAGCTTTAGTGCTACCTTTAACATTAAATATATTATCTTCAGGCAGGAAAGTGAGGGTGGGGTGTTTTGAATAAGAAAAAAAAAAAAAAAAAAAGAGGCAGGCAATGTTTTTTGTTTTGTGCTGGAAAGTGGAATAGAGGATAATCTTTGGAGCCAGACAGTTCTGGGCCTCCGTTTTGGCTCTGCAGCTTCGTACTTACACCTGACCCGTTTCTTCATCTGTAAAATGGGGATAAGAACTACTTAACACATAAAACTGTTGTGGGGATTCTGTGAATGATCGCATAGGAAAAAGCACTCAGCACAAAGGTTTGGGACCTGGTGACTGCTCAGTAAATATGACTTATGTTGTATACTAGTGGCCAAAGCTAAAAATGAAAAAGCATACTAAACCATATCACTAAGACCGTTATCTCTCTGCAAGTGGATTCCATTCTGGGCACTTCTGTTAAATAGTTGTGTACTGTTTCCTGAATAGTAGGTCGTGAACAAGTTATACGTGGAACAGTTTTGGAATGTGTAAAATATGTTAAGGTAGGAAGAAAGGTGTCTGGCTTTTGATCTGACCGAACAGCGATTTATACTTTTACTGAACTTGGAGACAAGCTAGAGTTAAGCAGGCAGTACATTGCCAGGTACATAAAGTTGGAAATTACTCCCACTCTCCTGCTATCTTGCCCATTTCTGTCTTCTGCCTCTTACTTTTGTCTTCTCTGCCTCTCGGATCTTGACTTTCAGCTTCTGATAGTTGTCTTGGATTCTTCTGGCTTTTAACAAAAATACAATTTTCATCTGCTGCTTGGATTTACTGATTCTGATCTGCTCTGTGTGACTGCCAAACTCTCTCACGCCATGATTTCATGAATTCCCCCACTGCCAGTCAGATATGCTCTGGTCACTTATTCCTCTGCTCCCTCCCCCTACCCACCCATGGAGCTGAGCTCGCAAGAGCTGTGCTGGCCCTCCGGCTGTCTGATGGGGCAGAATGAATACGTGGTTTATCGTTTTCTCCTAAAAAGAAAAATCAGTTAATTGTACACTAGACTAGTTCCCAAGCCTGGATATGTACCAGAAAGCACACTCGGCAAGGTTTTTGTTTGTTTTTAACTATACATAACCAGATTTCACCTCAAACCTACTGACATGGAATATCTGTGGGTGGGATCCAAGGATCCTTATTTTTAGGCGTGTCCCCTCGTGTTTCTCGTGCCAGCAGGCTAGCATCAGGCCACAAAATTGTGTTTGTGGAAACCAGTGTGGTTGACATTTATTATGCTACTAGAACCCACAATGAAAGGCATGAGAGCATGAGTGTTATCGTGCTCATCATTGAGTACCCTATAAAAAGCACAGTGACTCACATGTCTTAGTCCTTCAATGAACAGTAGAACGAGGAATGAATGTGTTGATGAATTTAGTACCAAGATCACTATCAAGCAAGTAGAAGGGATAGAGAACCAGAGAAGAACTCATCCTGGATGGAAGGAAGATAACCCAGTGACAAGTACCCCTATTGTCAAGTTAGAAGAATAACTTCTTAAGGAACTGGCAGGACCATTTGATCCAAAGTGGTTAGAAATCTGATCTTCGGGAGAGACCATAAGGGTACCATGTTTCCTGGAACTTTTCACATCATTGCTTCGTTCAAGAGAAAATCTCAAGAAACCTACTGTGACATCAGTAACCTAGCAAAGAGGATCATGGATGTATTGCCTGTATTGTGAAATTAACCCAGATTATTATGAATGAATCGTTTCTTTACATTTGCTTCTCAGCTCCACTATATTTATTATGTGGATACTTAAATGTATTTTTATAATGACTATTTCAGACCTTTTTCTTCTTGAGTTGTGTGCTTGCTTTTTTGTGCTAACCGTTATTTAGAAGAGTCTCAGGACAATCACTTATATCCACATACCATGTCTGATGTCTAATTCAACCTCCAAACAGCTTCTCCATTTCTCATGTCACATGGTAGAATGCTACTCTATTCTTTGGTGACTTCCGTGATTGCTGTACAAAAGTATTTTCACACTCTTACATGTCCTCTATAAACCAGATCAAGCAGGGTTGATTGATTATATACCCGTTAGGATCATCTTTTCCTTACCATGTTCAGAAATGGCAGCATAGGCTTGAAAAGCTTAATAACACCATCATAGTTGGCTGCCAAAGACTGGTGATCAATGTCAAGAATTTCCTTTCTAAAAGAATTCACTACCTGAAGCTTTTAAAAGATTCATGTTTTATATTTTCTTTTCTTTTCTTTTCTTTTCTTTTCTTTTTTTTTTTTTTTTTTTTGGTGCATAAGAAAACAAAACCTTCCTTCTCAAACCTTTTAAAGCTAGTTGTACTTATTTCTCTATGACTTTTTGTAATTTCCTGTATTCTAAATACCTATAAGGGTCATTTTTTTTCAAAATCAGGAGGATGGAGCTGGGGTTAGGGACAGGCTTATATAGACTTTAAGTGCCTTTAAAAGAAAATCTATAATTGAGAAAAGTGGTTTCTAGGGAGAGATGTTGATTTTAGTTTTGACCACAGTAATATCAACTTGCAAAAAATGTTGCCTATTAACTGATATGAATTATTATGTATTTATTTTCTAGCTTCATTGTTCTGGTATGTTGTACTCTGTGTGTGTGTGTGTGTGTGTGTGTGTGTGTGTGTGTGAGTGTCCTTAGTTTGGACTTGTGAGCTAGTAATTGAATTAGATAAGAGCAACTTAGTCTCAAATAGTCATGCAGAAATTAAATTGCATTCTAGAACCGTATGTTCTTCTACTTTGGCTCAAGCTTCAAAAGGTTACATGTGCTCAAGTCCAATGGCACTAGCCCCATATTTGGAAATCTTTCTCTGACTTTTCAAACTCAATGTACTTGAAATTGATTTTAACATACTACCATGCTCCCATCCCCAGATAACCTATCTCCTCTTTTACCTGCCTGGGGCTGTATCTGTTATCCTTAAGAAGTACAAGTGAAGAGCGATCGAAGACATTGTCCCCCTTTTATGTATGTGAGTACTGTACGGTAGAACCTCCTTCCCCAAGGACAGTCCAGAGTGGACTTCAGAGCTACCAGGCTCAACTAACATACAACTGAACTTATTTTACAACGTTCTGGGTTTGCACTCTTATTTTCCCAAGCTCGGTTAATACCATCTCTGTACAGAAGAAGACATTGCAAATATTCTGAAGGGAACCACCTTACTGAAGTAAGTACACACAGCCACTACTGAGCTCTATACCCATGACAATGTTAATGAAAAAGATTACAGATGGCGCCATATTTTCCCTCAAGGTGCCCAAAGTCTGGAAGAAAAATTAGTTACACACAGAGATATTTACGATGCGGTGTAGTAACAGCTCCAGTTAATAGATGGGAACAACTAACTGAGCCATGAAGGTCTGAGATCTCATCCAGATAACATTATTCTGGGAGGAGTAGACTTCGCCAGACATGTAAGAAGGGAAAAGTTATTTCCAATCTAGTGCGCCTGGTTTTTTAAAGAAATGGAAAAACGAGAGACAGAATTTGGCAAAGGGAATAAAGTTCTGTGGAGCTGAAATGCAGGGTATGTATGGTGGTGGTCAGGAGGGACATGTGGAGAGTAGCCAGAAAGGATACTAGAGGGCAGTGAGACCCAGTGTTAGCGACCTTGCACATAACACCACCATGCTTGAATTTTATTCTGAGGGCGATGATGAGCCCTTGGGGCCATTTGTTTTCCTTTTTTTAGTTTTAAGACATTGGAGATTTTTTGTTTTTTTTTTTTTATCAAGATTGTATTTATGCTCTGGAAAGAATTCTTTGGCTAGAGTGTCGAGGATAGCCCAGAAGTACAGGGAGCCCGGAGGCAGGGAAGAATAAGAAACTTGAAGTGTTCTATTATGCTTCAGGTAGAGAGTGAAAAATAGAGAAAACAAGATGAATTGCGAGATATTTCCTCTTATATCCCTTTTGCGTCCTTTCGTTGTGTCTCTTCCCTTCACAGCATCTTCTGTCCAAGTGTTTTGCTCATCTTTGGCATTCACATACACCGATTTCTGGAATCTTTTATCAGGCAAATCTGTTGATGTTAATGGATGGTTGCCACGCACATATCTGACTAAAGAAACCAGCTTCTATTTGGACCAAGAGCCCAGATTTGGCTACTCACACTAATAATTTAGATACAGCTCAATGACTCCCACCTCTCTGCAGGTGGAAAGATGAAGAGGATTTCTCCTGAATGCCAAATGGTGAGGCTATGCCATGTTGCGGATGAAATTCTCTGTACTATGAAAGTGAACTGATGAGCCTCACAGGTTACTCCTCTGGGCTGCCTGGAAAAGCCTTAGTGAAATTCCCTTTTGCACCAAGGTTCATTCTGCATTACGGTAAACCCTATTTCCCCTCTACAGGGACTCCGCGGGGTTTTGTTGGATCAAAATGATAAATGGCATTTAACTGTTCAGAGATTTAAACAAACATCATCTGAGTTTAATCCTTTCTGAGCATGGTGATTGCTTGACTTCACAACACAATATGTTGACACTGTTACGGGCTTATCTTTTTTGTGTGTCTGCTATGAGTGAGTACCCAACAAAGGCATTAGTATTCATACTGCATCTTTGGAGATTTTGCCAGCCCTTTCCTCTTCTTCACATATCAGTATGATTAACTTTTTTCCATTATAGCTCTGTGTATGAATAAGGAGGGACATAGTCCTTTAATGCATGATCAGAAATGGACTTGGTCCTTTGAAAATCGGTAGTTGTTAAGTCCAAATGCTAACGTATTTCAAGAAAGGGAGTGGTACTTAAAACCAATGCTGCAGAGAGAAGTGTAGAATGGTTTTTTTTTTGGGGGGGGGGGGGCTTGTTCAGGAAACTGAGAAAGGCTGGTATCATTATTGAATATCTTTATTCCTTTCCATCTGCCAAAATATGTCAAGGGAGTAATTTTTCCCTTGCTTGATATTTTGGTCTATGTGCCATGTCCCATCAGACATTTCAAGTAGATATTTAAATGGACAGAGTGTCATAGCTCACAATATCTGTTTTGCACACAGCCACCTTTCTCCTGTCATGACTTTGAACAAAGCCTGTTGCTCTCTGACTTGGTTTACTCCCTTTGAAAGGTGGCACTAGAGTATAGAGATTTCTCTGATATTATGACATTGCGTTTGCTGTTGTTACTTTCAGAACACACTTGAAGGATCCCTAAAGGAGAGGAATTATTAGACTCTTAGCAAAGACTAAGGACATGCAGCACAATTAATGTAGTACATTATGAATTTAATAATACTTTAACAAATGTATTAATTTAACAAATGTTTATTGAGTCCATATTATTGTATTTTCATTGCATTGGCAAAATGTCACATGGAAGGAAGAGACATTCAGGGTCTCTTTTTTCCTAAAAGTCCAAGAGAAGACCCAATTATCAAATACATTACTGACTTTTAAAAAGCATATTACTTCAAGAACATTAAGCAAATTATAGACAAGTAGGTTTCAGATAAGTTACAAAAAGGACCTGAATAGGAGAATAATGGACCTGTCCCTTAAAGAAACCCCATCGGACTTCCTAATAAGGTGTGTCTGTTATCAATTGACGTGCTAATACAGAAGCCGTCTTTTCAGAGTCCAGGGGAGTTAATTCTATATTAGGTGGGACGGTGCATTCTTTGGTGACTCCCAACTGTCAGATTCTTTGATTCTGTTTGTGTCTGTGATTGATCCATGTAGGCAGCCCTGTGGTCTTCTCATGTGTATTTTGAAGAAAGCCATGGTACTCCTCAATACCCACCAAAGAAAATGTATAGATACTAATAAATACACAACTTACAGAGCATTCAGTTCAAGAAATAGAGGAGAATGATTTATATAAGATGGTCGGAAAGTTTCCCTTTAAAATCCCCGTCATATATCTTACTGCTACCCCAAAAGTCCTTCATGTGACTCCAGCCGTGGGGTTTTCTTTTTCTAGAACTTTCCTTCACGTGCTCCTTAATCTTAATCTTGCCTCTTTTCTCCCAAAGTCCTAATAGTAGCTCCTTGACCTTTCAAGATCTGTATTTATATTTCTCTGTCGTAGGCAAAACTGTTTAGAACCATAAAGTTCTCTCAATTCTCACCTTCCACAAGTATCAATTATTACTTCCTTCAAGAAAATGAAGTTCTTTCGGTCATCAGGATCCATTCTGGGAGACATTTATGACCGATAAAACCTGTATCTCTCCTGTCACATATAAAACATTTTGCACAGTGCGTATCACATAGTGGCCACTCAACAAAGAGGAGCTGCTGTTATTGCACTATTTTATTCATGTGTTCGTTCAAAAATACTGTGCGATTACCATGTGCTTAGCACATTTTTAGACACTTAGACTATGCCTATGCGCAGGATAAACAAAGCCCCGGTCCTTATTGATTTTACATTCTAATGGAAGGAAATGTTGTGCAAAAAAGATACATGCCATGATATCAAGTGAATTGATAAAAGTGTTAAGAAACACAATACAGCAGAATAGGCAAAAGATACAGATATAGTTGGCTATTTAAAATAAAGTTCTCAGGAAAAATCTCAAGAGTCCTGTGGACCATGTAGAGTATCTGCCAGAAGAATATCCAGAAAACTCTCTGAGCCTGACCAATTACAGTATCAACTGTTGAAATAATCCATTTTATGCCAAATAAATTTTCTTTAAAATAACCTCTCTGATCTTGAATATATACACATACATACGCATACATATCCCTATACATGCACATATAGGCATGCATGTTTTCAAAGATGATCATATGGTCAGTCTCCACACTATGGACATCTATCAGGTATTTGTAGCGCTACATAACATACTCGGAAAAAGCTCCATTATGTAAAATTACTGTGTCAGAAATAAGTATGAGGTCGGCGATAGATTCTGCTCAATAGAGTTGGTATCACTTCTTTGAGCCCAGCCTCCAATGTGCTTCACCAAGGGAACGCTAAAACTCTGTGTCACAACAAGAACCACTGAGTGAAGAAAGAAACTCTGCGGGCCAGTTCTTGGAGATGTAACCAAAAACCCTGTCCCCAGACAATGCTTTGAACTGGTTTTGGCTATTTTTCATTTGTCTACGTGCTGACGCAGCCTTCTTTGCTTAGAGAAAGCTTCGAGAATGTACAGGCGCTGAATTCTAGCTTCCTCTATGCAGCCACCCCAAACCATCGTACGGGTAGAAAAATAACAGAATTGGAAATGGAGCATTTGACACCAACGAACTCGTTCTTATCAAATAAGCCATGTCTTCCCAAAGTGAAAAACTCATTCCCATTAAGTTGGAATAAGACTGTCCAGCTTTTCCTCAGTAGCCTGGGTCCCTGGGCTGGATTTTTGATTAATTGCTAATACCTAACATGGACTGAATGGAGAAGCAATTAAAATGCATACTCTGTAAACCTGTGTTGAACTATGAGGGCTTGAGGCAAGGGGTCCTGGGGATGGGTAGTTTCCGGTTGTGTGGCCAGATGTAGCAAAGAAAAATACAGGGTGCCTGTTGAATTTGCATCTCAGATAAACAATGAATGATATCTTAGTAAATGCATATCCCAAATATTATATGGGACATACGTCTGGCACAAGGTATGTTTTGTTTATCTGAAGTTCAAGTTTCATTGCCATCCCATATTTTATTCGGAAACCCTACTCCAGACCACTGGCATATGATATGCAAGGCTGAGCAAAGGTGGACAGCAGAGTGAGGTTCTGGAGACTGGGCTCAAAAGGGCTGACTGAGGTCTAGAGATCTGGAGTCTCTACAAACCAGGACGGGGACGGTGGCAGTGGTGGGTTCGCTACGTGCCAAGCCCTGTGCTTACGCTTCATAAGCCTGGTCTCAGTTAGTCCCTACAAAAATTCTTCCACCGACGTAATAGTCTGAAGAAAGAGATTTACTCAGTAAACATTTCAGAGCTAGTGAATGATGGAGCAAGTTTGGAACCCAAGTAGTTTCTCTCCAGAGTCCATGCCCCTCATCCCGAGCCAGCACCTTTCCCATTGGCTCAAGGTTATTATCAGGCTGGTGTTACAGAGTCACTTAATGGTTGGCTTCAACTTCCAGTCCTCTGGGTCTGTTAGAGAAATTATATGCCTGGGGCCGCCTGGGTGGCTCACTCAGTTAAGCATCTGACTCTGGATTTCGGCTCAGGTCACGATCTCACGGTTTGTGAGATTGAGTCGAGCATCGGGCTCTGTGCTGACAGCTCGGAGCCCGCTTGGGATTCTCTCTCTCTCTCTCTCTCTCTGCCCCTCCCCCGCTCGTTCTTTCTCTGTCTTCTCTCTCTCTCAAAATAAACAAATAAACCTAAAAAAAAGAAATGATATGACTTTAAAGTTGGGAGATGCCTAGGGGTCTTGACTATTTATAATTCCTGAATCAATCCCTGGGAAGTGAGTCTTATAAAAATAAATGAAAAGAGTTGACCTATGCCACCAGAAAGTGTCGACAATGTTTCGAGGCAAAATGCCATATAGATACATTATCGATTCCATTGAATGCCCTTGATTGAAAAAAAAAAATAGAATGATCATCACTTATGTGTCACACATCTTCTTAGCATCTATTTTGTATAAATCACAGTGCTAAGGGCCCTGGGTGGGGAGGAAGACAAAGAAGTCCTAGCCTTTCCCCTCAGGGAATTCACAATTTAACTGGAGAGGCAGAGGAGTAAACAACTGACTTCAAATACCAGGCAACTGGAAGTAAGACCTTTACCAGAAGTACAAGCAGAGTGGGAACACAGACAACAGAAGATTCTCTGAGTGAGAAAGGGAAAAGATGAAATAAAGGAGGGAGGGCAGCGACATGAGGCAGATAGGATGACAGACAAAGAGACAGCAGGCATCTTTATGGTTATTTTGCTATGGAGAAATTAGTAATTTAGACAGAGGAATTTGATAATCATACAGTAATATTGGTTTGGAATTAATATACAGTGCTGCTTTTGTATTTTGAAGCTATGTTATTTTTTCTGAGGTCACCTCATAAGACTTCTGATGGAAATTTTTATTCAAGTCTTGTGTTCTCAAACTCGTGTATTGGGTTTTATTAATCATTTTCAAGTCACGTGGTCACAGTGTACAGGCAGGTATTAAGTCGCAGAGATCTGACTGAATAATACATGCTAGGAAAATAGTGGACAAGTACATTATATGGATGCTTTGAATTACATGTTAAAAAAAAGAGTTGAGATTCTATTCGTGTTAATCTAAAAGAAAATCATGCTAGATTTGAAACATGGTGTATGTTAATAAAAGAAATGAATGGGTATGGTATGTTTTCTCTATTATCGCATGGTTTATGTTACTTATTTATAACATGTTAGTGGATTTAACTATTTAATGGTAATAGTTTTCTTTTTGAGGAGATAGATATATTTAGGAACTTATTTCTTCCGAGATTCCTCCTTTCCATTGTGGGAACCTTTCTTTACTGTGCATTATAAGAATATATTGATCTATCATCATCAATTCAGAGAATGCTTTTTTTAATTCAAATATAATTAACATACAGTGTTATATTAGTTTCAGGCGTACAATATAGTGATTCAACAATTCAGTGCACTTCTCAGTGCTCATCAAGAGAAGTGTACTCTTAACCCCTTTATTTCACCTATCCTCCACCGCCTACCTTCTGGCAACCATCAGTTGTTCTCTGTGTTTAAGAGTCTGGATTTAAAAAAAATTTTTTTTAATCTTTATTTTTGAGAGAGAGAGACAGAGTACAAGCGGGGAACAACAGAGAGAGAGAGGGAGACAGACTCTGAAGCAGGCTCCAGGCTCTGATCTGTCAGCACAGAGCCCGTCACGGGGCTCGAACTCATGAACTGCAAGTTTATGACCTGAGCTGAAGCCAGACACTCAACTGACTGAGCCACCCAGGCGCCCCAAGAGCCTGTTTTTTTTAAAGTAGGCTCCACGCCCAACATGGGGCTTGAATTCGTGACCCTTAGATTAAGAATTGCATGCTCTACCAACTGAGCCAACCAGGCACCCTAAGGGTCTGTTTTTTTGTTTGTCTTTTTTCTTTGTTCACTTGTTTTGTTTCTTAAATTCTACATATGAGTGAAATTGTATGGTATTTGTCTTTCTCTGACTTATTTCACGTAGCATTATAATCTCTAGCTCCATCCATGTCATTGCAAATGGCAAGATTTCATTCTTTTTTATAGCTGAGTAATATTCCATTGTGTGTATGTGTGGGGGGGAATGGGTGTACATACATACACATGTATACCACATCTTCTTTATCCATTTATCTATGGATGGACACTTGGCATTGCTTCCATATCTTGGCTATTGTAAATAATACTGCAGTAAACATAGGGGTACATATGTCTTTTTGAAATAATGTTTTCATATTCTTTGGGTAAATACTCAGCAGTGGAATTAATGGATCATACAGTAATTCTATTTTTAATTTTTTAAGGAACCTCCATATTGTTTTCTACAATGGCTGCACCAATTTGCATTCCCAACAATAGTGCAAGAGGATTCCTTTTTTCTCCACATCCTTGCCAATACTTATTGTTTCTTGTGTGTTTGATTTTAGCCATTCTGACAGGTGTGAGGTGATATCTCACTGTGGTTTTGATTTGCATTTCCCTAATGATGAGTGATGTTGAGCATCTTTTCATGTGTTTGCTGGCCATCTGGAGGTCTTCTTTGGAAAAAATGTCTGCTAATGTCTTCTGACCATTTTTTAATTGGATTATTTGTTTTGTTGATGTTTGGTTGTATATGTTCTTTATATAGTTTGTATATGAACCCCTGATTAGCTATGTCATTTTCAAATATCTTCTCCCACTCAGTAGATTGCCTTTTAGTTGTGTTGATTGTTTCCTTTTCTATACACAAGCTTTTTATTTGGGTGTAGTGTCAATAGTTTATTTTTGCTTTTGTTTCCCTTGTGAGAAGACACATATCTAGAAGAACGTTTCTATGGCCGACGTCCAATAAATTACTGCCGATATTTTCTTCTAAGAATTTAATGGTTTCAGGTCTCACATTTAGATCCTTAATTCACTTTGAGTTTATTTTTATGTATGGTATAAGAAAGTGGTCCAACTTCATTCTTTTGCATGTAGCTGTCCAGTTTTCTCAATACCATTTGTTGAAGGAACTGCCTTTTTCCCATTGTGCATTCTTTCCTCCTTTGTGATAGATTGACTACACAATCGTGGGTTTATTTCTGGGCTGTTTATTCTGTTTCATTGGTATTTGTGAGTATTTTTGTCCAGGGCCATAGTGTTTCATTACTACAGCTTTTTAATATATGTTGACATCTGGGAGTGATACTCCAGCTTTGTCCTTTTGTTTTCAAGATTGCTTTGGCTATTCAGGGTCTTTTTTGGTTCCATGTGAATTGTGGGATTATTTGTTGTAGATCTGTGAAAATGTTGTTAGTATTTTGATAGGGATTGGATTAAATCTGTAGATTGCTTTGTATAGTATGGACCTTTTAGCAATATTCATTCTTCTAATCCATGAGCATAGAGTATCTTTGCATTTGTTTGCGTCATCTTCAGTTTCTTTCATCATTGTTTTATAGTTTTCAGAATACAGATCTTTCACCTCTTTCATTAAGTTTATTCCTAGGTATTTTCTTCTTTTTGGTGCAGTTGTACATGGGATTGTTTTCTTAATTTTTCTTTCTGCTTTTTCATTATCAGTGTGTAGATACGCAACAGATTTCTGTATGTTAACTTTGTATTCAGGGACTACTGAACGCATTTATTAGTTCTAGTAGTTTTTTGGTGGAGTCTTTAGAGTTTTCTGTATATAATATCATGCCACTGGCATATAGTGAAAGTTTTACTTCTTCCTTACCCATTCAGATGCCTTTTATTTCTTTTTCTTGTCTGATTGCTGTGGCTAGGACTACAATTTGATAAAAGAGGTGAGAGTGGGCATCCTTAATAAAAGTGGTGAGCGTGGACATCCTTGTCTTGTTCCTGATCCTAAAGGAAAATGTTCAGAAATCCCTTCTTGCCGTAAATGCCCTCGAGGAATTTGCAACCACAGCAGAGCCAAAATGACAGCAATTATAGATAGAATTATGGCTGTTTCAAAAGCTCTGAAATTTAAGCCATGAAAAGAAGTTTGAAACTTTATGGAAGATTATATATAACTCTCTGGGCCTTTAATGTCCTCAGTGTAAAAATGAGAATAATTTTGGCTACTTTGTAGGGTGGTATTGAAGATTAAAGAGATACTACACATCAAGTACCTACTACTGTGCTTGATGCAAAAAGAGGCACATATGAACCGACATCTGCTGTATTATAAGCTGCATTTTTTTTTAAGTTTATTTATTTATTTTAATAAATAAGGGAGAGACAGTGTGAGCAGGGGAGGGGCAGAGAGAGGGAGAGAAAGAGCATCCCAAACAGGCTCTGTGCTGGCAGCATGGCTCAAACTCACAAGCTGTGAGATCATGACCTGAGCTGAAACCAAAAGTCAGACACTTAACAGACTGAGCCCCCCAGGTGCCCCTAAGCTGCACGTTTTTAAAGGCTTCGTTTTACTTTTTTTTTTTTTTGCTGCTGTACCCCAAATAAAACAGTTTTGTTCCCACCACAGGTGGTCAGTAAATAGTTTGGGAATGAATGGAATTAAGTTGTGGTGGTAGAAATACCCTCTGTTGCTTACCTTCATGGAATAGCGATTATGAAAGATGATTATCTCTCCAAATTGTGGCCTTTCCACAAATCTGCCTGTTCATATTTTATAGCCCCATCACTATGCGTGTGTCTGTACAAAATGCTTGATCTATTCCCATAGAAGAGGTGGCTTGGATAAGACGAAGGCTTCAGAATTATACACTTTGAGTCATTGACTAATTAACATGTTAGTTCATTCATCTGATCGCATATTAGGTGCCAAGCACTAGGAGGATGTTAGAAATAAAGACAAAAAAGCTCTAGAAGAGCTGTCAGCTCGCACACTGAGTCAGAAGCATAAACATAATTACAATATGTGCTAGGAGCACAGTAGAGATGGTGGTCGTGCAAGGGAGAGAGGAACCAGTATTGCCTGGAACCAGCGAGCTGTGGTCTGAGGGATGAGCAAGATGTGAACAAGTGATTAAAGGCAAGGCAGGCCATTCCGGGCGTGTTCGCCATTGTTAATTGAAGGTTCAGTTTTAGGAATATCACATTTGAAAAGTTGGATGATGGCTTTTTTTGACCGAGTGTTCAGTTGGCGCAGCATCGTGGCCTGTCACCTGTCCTCTGCAGTTTATCGTTTCACCCCGTCCCTGTTGCCACGCTCTGATGAAAAGCACCAAATAAGTCCTCCGTGCAGGTATGTCAGATAACTCATAAGGCTTTAGAGGTTACTTATTTCATTTTCATTAGTGTTTTAAAGGAAGATAAAGATGATCATGGATGGAATGGAGGAAGTATTTGTGGGCCAGAGACTTTATTTTAAGCCTGAATCTGTAACTTCATGGCTTGCTTTCCTGCCTTACCAGATCTTGTCACTGAGCCCAATTTTCTTTAGGTCAGCAGTTGCTCTCCGCAAATAGCGATGGAGATAAATCAAGTGTTTGGGTCTCAAGTGTATGTTTCATTTGCAAATAGCGTTTTGTAAACAAGACTTCCCTTTTAACCTGCATGGGATGGGTTCTGCACTCTGAATGCTTAAAAATCCTCATCTAACACTCTTGAAGTCCAGCGCCCCAGCTTCAGTGCTGCTAAACGATGGCAAGAATAATTCCACAGTGTATCCATCAACTCAAGTGTAATGTATGTGTCACTTTCAGCCAAACAGTGACATAATTTCCCTATATGCTACTCGAGAAAATAATAGTGTTGTTAGTGTTCTGAGTACAGAATGATATTGGAATAATTTACGTACACCATGGATCCTGGCTGTGTCTGAAACCATAATGTTCGTTTCATCGGGACAAATAGAATCACACAGCTGTAGAGACGGCTGTGAAAACAGAAGAGGGGCTTTCAAATGGTGAACATTTTGCCTGTGGCAGAATGAAAAGAGGTGCATTTTTCAACAAAGATATATAAAACACGAATGTTAACTTTAAGAGCTTGAGATGAATTAATTCCAGCCCAATTCTTTAGATATGCTTTGGACTCTGTACTCTTTCACCCTCCCAATATATCTTGGTAGCATATAGTAGAAAATGGCCTTATTCATGGGCTTTTGACTGTTGGAAATCTCAAAATGTTAAGTTGGAAGTTCGATAAATAAAGGTCCCATCTGGCATCTTGGAATGTGGTCCATACTTGGAAATTGCTCAAATCATGGCTTGGAACCCAGTCTATAAGGAAGAGGCTACACTTTGCTTCAGTTGAACTCTTGCAAAGAACTTTCTAAGTGCCTCGTGCTTGGAGTGTATACTGAATTAACATGGACTGATCTCTAGGGGAATGGTTGATAATAGCGCCATGGCTTCCTCCTTGTTTTGTAAACTAAAATCAAATATGGTGGCTCCAGAACTAATGTTTTGGATGGCAAATCTGCCCCAAGGGATAGAAAGTTATAATATGTTAAAAAGCAGCCTAAGCTGTCCATGAACTTTGGTTGGTTACAAGTTCAGTCATTGTTTTATGATCACAGGTGCTATCCTTAGCCCCTGCTTCCATCATAATGTACCTCCACAGAATTCAAATGAGAACTGCCAACATCATTAAAGAACATTTGACATAATTTATACATCTTTTTCTCTCTAAATCCCTGCTTCTGGAATAGAAACTTCGTTTTTCTCATCTATCCTGTTAAAATGATGAAGATGTATACTTTCTTCTTCTAGGCAGGACTTTAAACATACCAAATTAATCTTCTCCGTTATAACTAAGTTTTGCCTTACAAGATTGTGCCCTTTGACTTACCGAAGGAATGGCACCACCCAAATCCTGCTTCGCTTGCAAAGGTCACGCTGAAAATTAGTTGCAAAGTCAGGGCTGGGACACAGGTTATCGAAATCCTACTCAATGGCAAACCACATACATCTTCACATGACAGAATTTCGTTATGGGTTTGTACAGAACAGAATCAGGGCTGAAGATCAAAAGGAAAAGGAAAAATAGGGTACAGTGAATATTGATGTACGAATGGGCCCTTGATGTTCTAGAACAGGATTTCTCAATAGGGACTCTATCACTCCCAAGGGGCCAAAATCGTTTCTATGGGAGGGAGGATCATAGTCTTGCTATTTTATATATAAAGCACAGATAAACAGCATGTAATCAGATATTCAGTATATCGGTGGTTTGAAAATTCATTGGGCAGGGTGTTCAGGAAGAGAAAAAACAGTCTAGAAAGGCTCCTTAGGGGAGTAAATAAGCAAACAAACTAAAAGTTTAAAAAACACAGTTATAGAACATTTTCTGTGTCTGGGCCAGAAAAAAAAAGTATAAATGAGAGAACATGTAGCCAGAGGGGTTGAAGATAAGGGGAAGATTTTTCATCCTCTTATAAGTGAGTAGCTATTTATTTATTTAAATGTTTGTTTGTTTGTTTGTTTATAGAGGGAGGGCGGGAGGGGCAGAGAGAGAGAGAGAGAGAGAGAGAGAGAGAATCTCAAGCAAGCTCCATGCAGTCAGAGCAGAGCCCTATGTGGGGCTTGATCTCACAAACTGTGACCTCATGACCTGAGCCAAAATCAAGAGTCAGATGCTTAACCAACTGAGCCACCTAGGCACCCCAGGTGAGTAGTTATTTATATACAACTCGATCAGAATCTTGGATAACCTGGAGTTTTGTGGTTTTTAGATACTGAGGTAGGCAAAATTCTAGGATGGCTCCCAAAATACCCACCCTTCCCCAGAGTGTGGACTGAACCCATCAATATGATGGAGTATCACTCCCATGAATATGTTATGTTCTATGGCGAAGCAGCAAAATTTTGCAAATGTAATTCAGGTCCCTTATCAGTTGACTTTGAGTTCATCAAAAGGGAGATTATCTTGGATGGGCCTGACGTCCTCAGATGAGTCCTTTCAAAGAAGGCTTAGGCTTTCCCTGAACTCAGAACTTGGAAACAGCAGATAAGTGCTTCTGGTGGCTCTGAGGAAGCAACTGCCATGAGGTCTATGGCTGCAAGGAAATGCGTTTCGCCTACAATCTGAATGATTTGGGAGATGAACTGTAAGCGTCACATGGGAAAACAGCCCTGGCTAAAACCTTGATTTCAGCCTGTGAGACCTTGGGCAGAGGAACCACTTAAACCCTGCCTAGACCCTTGACCCATGGAAATTTCGAGATAATAAATGTTTGTTGGTTTAAGCCACTAAATTAGTGGTAATTTGTGACACAGGAATAGAAAACTAATACAGGTATTTTAAAGAAATTAAAGGAGAGGCATTTCTTGGTGTTTCTGATCTCTCCACAACCATCTCAGAAATCTCAGACATTATTAATACCGAGTAGTTTTATCTCGCCAGGGATGATTACACTATTTCCTTTCATCTTCCTTCTAAATTTAAAGTTTTGGTTTTCAAATCAGGGAAACTACATTTTATGCCAAAAATCTTCTGAGACTCCCCACGTGTATTTAAAACGAGTAATATTGTTCTTAGAGAAACAAGAGTAATCAAGTTGTTTATTTTAAGGACTTATTTAAGGACTTACCGATTTTCTTAACCTACACTCTCGGGATACATCACCTATTTCCAACATATAATGATGACTCTGGGAGCTAGTTAACCCCACTACCTGCCTAGAACTGCCTACATCTGGTCTAGAACTCTCTCAGAATAATCCTCAGTCCACATTACTCCTGCCTCTTGAGAGGTCAGAGTCTTGGCATCTTTCTGAACCTTCTGGGAATAATCAAGTTAGAATACTTGCAGCTCACTGTTTTGTAATGCCTCATATACTTATCATCCATAGTTCTCTCTAAAAATATAAGCTGTGTTCCTCAGCTTATCTTGCTCTGCGCTTCCTCCTGTCCCACCGCTTGCTAGTTGTTGAAGCCTAATTCCTCGTGTGATGGTATTTGGAGGTGAAACCTTTGGGAAGTGATTAGATCATGAGAGTGGAGCCTGCATGATTGAGATTAGAGCCTTCATGAAAGGGGCCCCAGTGAGTTCTCTTGCTCCTTCTACCAGGTGAGAACACAGTGACAAGATGGCCATCTATGAACCGAGAAGTGATTTTGCCAGAAGCTTGGACTTCTCAGCTTCCAGAACTATGAGAAATAAATGTTTGTTGTGTAAGCCACCAAATCTGTGGTAATTTTGTTAGAGCAGCCCAAAGTGACGAAGATACTCGTTTACGTTGGCAGAATCTCCTACTCTTATGAAGTTCAGTAGTTGCATAACCCCCTACTTCTCGTCTTGCCGTCACCTGTAAGCGCTCTGCACATGCCCCATGTTCATTGCAGAATTTTGGCCTCATTCGTAATGTCAGCTTTGCACCAAGTTCTGTTACCACATGGATGGGCCATTCAACTCTCTGGTCTCAAAATAGTTACACCTTCTCGTTTCTTCACTTCCACTGCACATCAGCCAGCCAGCCCCTTGGTCGCTTTCTCATCCTGATAATAACCTGGCACTTCTCTCCTAACATATTAAATTGAACTATTTAAATCTTTGGCTGAAACCGTGCCACTTCCATGTCTCTCATTTACTCACATAACATTGCATTATTTGCTCTCAGAATGACCACTGGCCTTTCATCCATCTACTTTCTCCCTATGTTTACTCCCTTTCTTCACCCCACGATGCATCACTTTATTCTCCAAGGAGAATAAAGAATAAGGAGAATAATGTCACCTCTTTCACTATTCTGTTAACTTCTTGTGCTCATCTGTATTTTAACTAGTTTGTATGACGGACTGTCATATTAGTCATTTATGGTTACATCGAACATCATAAATCCCTGAGCTGTGCGTCATCATAGTGAAGATCTTTGTAGTTCTCCATGCAAATGGGCCCCACTATGATAGTAAGGCCCAAAGCAGCAATGAGAATGATTGCGCGTTTCCCACCTTCCTGTTGGCTTCAAGTGAATCTCTTCCTCAGTTGACTATACTTGAGTACTCTTACTCAACCCTAGAAGATCTGCAGGAGGCATCATTTATCTTAATTTCTATTGCTAATAGACACAGATGTTTGGAGTAAACAGAATGAAAAGTGAATGCAGAGCAGTTCTCCAAAATCACCTATAGATTTCTGTCCAGGGGACCACTTGTGGATTAGAAAGGGCATTGGAAATTAAAAGTCGTCAATAGCTTCTTCAGTTCCTGGTCAAATTCAGACCCCTTTTCTCGTATTCCATATTTTAATTTGAAAACTCGAAGGAGCTCCATCAAAATTTATGCTGGAATATTTTTTATTAAGTTTTTTAAAAATTTTAATTCCACTATGGCTCACATACAGTGTTATATTAGTTTTAGATGTACAATGTAGTGACTCAACAATTCTGTGCATAGTGCTCATTATAATAAATGTACTGCTTAATCCCCATCACCTGTTTCACCCATCCTCCTACTTCCCTCCCCTCTGGTAACCATCAGTTTGTTCTCTATAGGTAAAAGTCAGTTTCTTGGTTTCTCTCTCTCTTTTTTTCCCCTTTGCACATTTGTTTTATGTCTTAAATTCCACATATGAGTGAAATCATATGGTATTTGTCTTTCTCTGACCGACTTATTTCGCTCAGCATAATACATTCGAGCTCCATCCATGTCATTGCAGATGGCAAGATTTCATTCTTTTTGATGGCTGAGTAATATTCCATTATATATCTATATAATCATTATCAATAATACATAAACATTATATATATACATACCACATCTACTTTATCCATTCATCTGTCAATGAACACTTGGGCTGCTTCCATATCTTTGCTATTATAAATAATGCTGCAATAAACATAGGGGTGCATATACCCCTTTAAATTAGTGTTTTTGTGTTTGGGGGGTAAATACCCAGTAGTGTGATTACTGGGTTATAGAGGAGTTCTATTTTTTTTTAAGTTTATTTATGAATTTTGAGAAAGAGAGAGACAGACAGTATGCATGAGCAGGGGAGGGGCAGAGAGAGAGGGAGAGAGAGAATCCCAAGCAGGTTCATGCTGTCAGCATGCAGCCCGATGCAGGGCTCAGTCTCATCAACTGTGAGATCATGACCTGAGCCAAGATCAGGATCAGATGCTTAACCAACAGGCTCCCCAAGTAGTTCTATTTTGAAATTTTTGAGGAACCTCCATATCACTTTCCACAGTGGTTATATGCGTTGGCATTCCCACCAACAGTGCACGAGGCTTCCTTTTCCTCCACATCCTCGCCAGCACTTGTTTCTTGTATTTTTGATTTTAGCCATTCCGACTGGTATGAGGTGATATCTCATTGTAGTTTTGGTTTGCATTTCCCTGATGATGAATGATGTTGAACATCTTTTCATGTGCCTGTTGGCCACCTGGATGTCTTCTTTCAAGAAATGTCTATTCATGTCTTCTGCCCATTTTTTAGTTGGATTATTTGTTGTTTGTGTTCTTTATAGATTTTGTATGCTAACCCTTTATCAGATATGTCATTTGAAAATATCTTCTCCCATCTCCCATAGGTTGTCTTTGAGTTTTTTGGATTGTTCCCTTTGTTGTGCAGAAGATTTTTATATTGATGTAGTCCCAATAGCTTCTTTTTGTTTCCCTTGCCTCAGGAGATATATCTAGAAAAGTGATGCTGTGGCCAATGCCAGAGAGATCACTGCTGTGCTCTCTTCTAGGATTTTTATGGTTTCAAGTCTCACATTTAAGTCTTTAATCCATTTCGAGTGTATTTTATGTATGGTGTAAGAAAGCGGTCCACTTTCATTCTTTTGCATGTAGCTGTCCAGTTTTCTCAACACCATTTGTGGAAGAGACTGTCTTTCTCCCACTGGATATTCTTTCCTGCTTTGTCTTAAGATTAATTGACCTCACGATTATGGGTTTATTTCTGGATTTTCTATTCTGTTGCATTGATCTGTGTGTCTGTTTTGCACCAGTACCATACTATTTTGATTACTACAGCTTGGTAATATAACTTGAAGTCTGGAATTGTGAGGCCTCCAGTTTTGTTCCAGTTATTCGTCCCTGGCTCCATTGCTGAATACAAGGTCCTGGCGTGGACTCTGCCAGCATCCTACTAATTGTACAGGGTCATGCCAGCCAGCACTTTCACAGCCCTGGCACCACTCGCCCTGCAGCTTGGTGGGTGCTCTTCATGGGGCCCATGAGAGTATCTCACTGAAGCTCACTGTGCCTGGTGAGCTGCCTGATGTTCTGTGCCTGCTGCCTTCTGTAGAGGCCACAGCCGTCCTGGCTCTCCTGTGACAGTCACCCTAAATCCTAGCCAGCCTCTCCTCCTCAGGTCCAGCCCAAACCGCTTCCTTGCTCCGGACTCTTTGGACATCCCCTGGAAGAACTGGGGTAGAGTAGCAAGCTTGAAGGTAATGACTCTTGAGCAAGCCTAGGACAAAACCTTCTTCCGCCTGGGACGAGGGGTCCAGGTGAGGATTACGAGCTGACACTCCCCTTGTCTTCTCACTATACCCGAGCCAGGCTCTCCCCAATGCAGGAGGCAGCAGCTCTGTGCCAGCCAACAGCATTTGGCTGGTGAAATCAACGATTCGCTCAGCGTCAGTCACAGCAAGAGGGGAGAGAACGAATTTCTACCAGTAGGGTTCCGACCCTGGGACTTCCCGTTTCCTCATCTGCAAAGGAGGGGAAAGGGTAGGCCTGTGGCCTCATGTTAGGCCCTATCCAAGCAATTCAAGATCACTTGTGTTGAGGCTGGGGGGTAGAGCAGTCAGCCTTTAGTGTTTCAGTCCCTGAAGTGGGCTGATAGAGCTCTTTACAAAGTAAAGTCAGCAGTTATTCAGGATATTTTACCTGCATGATGAAAGAACTGCAGAGGCTCACTTACCAGATGGAGCCTCCCCTGCCAAGGAGCACGTGCCCAAGCTTCACTGCGTTATCACTGCCCCTAGGAAGCATGATTAGAATGGGTGCATTCTATGTAAATAGTAGCTCAAATTAAGCATTATCAGGTGGAAATATGCATTAGATGACTTACATGCCTATAAAGGAAAATTTATTGTCACACTCCACTGGTTTGAAATTTTGATTATTTTAATTTACCTATACTAAGTTTTCCATTTGCAAGATCTAATGAGAAATTCATTTGGCATTCCTAATTTAGGGAATAAATGAGATGGTGGCACTGCGGCGGTGCCTTTGTAAACCTCCTAAGAAAGTTAAATTTGCTAGTTTTAGCACATTGGATGAGAGGAAGAACAAGAAGGAAAATTTTCTTCATGTTTGTTTATTTTTGAGAGGCAGAGAGAGACACAGTGCGAGTGGCGGAGAGGCAGAAAGAGAGGGAGACACAGAATCGGGGTCCAGGCTTCGAGCTACCCAACACAGAGCCGGACGTGGGGCTCAAACCCACAAACCGTGACGCCGTGACCTGAGCCGAAGTCTGATGCTTAACCGACTGAGCCTCCCAAGTCCCCCCTGAGGGAAAATTTGGAATATTTGTCCAGTTAATATTGATCGATTCTATAAATGTTTATTAAATATCTACCCTATTAGACACTGTCCATGGTACTGAGAATGAGCGAGATGTGTGGCATAGCACCTGCTTTGGAATAGTTCACAGTTTGGTAGGAAAAGCAGACATGGATAGTATGAAATGCACTTTAATAAAAATATGGGAAAAGTTATGGGAGATCTCAGAGAAGGAAGTATCTAAATATGTCAAGAAAAGTGAAAAAGGACTTCACAGGGTGATGCTTTTTCACTACTTCATTCTTTCAATAAATGACTAATTTGTGTCCACTAAGCATCAGGCAGGAGTTCTAAGCACTGGCATGTTCTTATTTACCCCGGGGCAGCAGAACTTGACAGAAGCCTCAAGGCCATCTATTTTGTAATTAGCATCAATCCAGGAAATAAAAGCAGTCTGTGAAATCATCTCTTTTCGTTGAGTTGTCATGGTTTTTTAATTAAGCAGAAATGACAACCAGCTATGTATCAGGCACACTGGGTGCTTTTTTTTCAACGTTTTTTTTTTTTTTTTTTTTTTTTTATTTATTTTTGGGACAGAGAGAGACAGAGCATGAACGGGGGAGGGGCAGAGAGAGAGGGAGACACAGAATCGGAAACAGGCTCCAGGCTCCGAGCCATCAGCCCAGAGCCTGACGCGGGGCTCGAACTCACGGACCGCGAGATCGTGACCTGGCTGAAGTCGGACGCTTAACCGACTGCGCCACCCAGGCGCCCCATGGGTGCTTTATAAAATGTGTGATTTAATCTTCAAGATGAACCATAGTTCAAAGAATGATTCAGTTGTATAAACATTTAGTTATTTAACAGGCCCCCTAGACCGGGAATTATACTGGGCGCCAGAGTTTCAAGAGTAAGAAGGCATGACTGTTGTTTTCATGGAGCCCCGGGTTCAGTGAGAGATAGACACATAAACATAATTCTGATAGGCTGTACTACATGCTTAAATACAAATGTGGCCCATGGTGTTGAGGGAACGCAAAAGCAGCACTCACATCCTAATGTACGGGCTCCAGGAAGACTTCTTGTGGGAGCATTGAAGGGTGGGGAAGTAGGGGATCCCTGAAGCTCAGATTCGGGGGAGGGGCCTTTTAGGAAGAGCAGCCAGCCTGAGCACATACATGCCTGGGGTAGGGGCGATGAGGACTAAGGCAGGTGTTATGAGCTCCAATTCGAGGTGAAGAAACTGAGCCTTAGGGGAATTTAAAGAGCACCCCCTGACCACCCCTGCCCCAGGATGTTCCCACTGGGAAGTGGTGAGCCAGTAGTCAAACCCTGACTAGTGTGTCTGCAAAGTCCATGTTCTTTCCATCGCCTTAAGCTGCTGCTTCACCAAAATTGAACATTTAATCCTTAAGAAGTGGGAGTCTCAGCACCCTAAGGGGAGGAACTAAATTGACTGTAAATGCCAAAAAGAAAGACATCACACAGTTAAATGAAATTTAGTGAAAGAAAAAAAACAAAAGAGAAAGGGCAGGTGACAGAAGGGGTAAAGAAAGAAGAAACAGCAAGAATCCGAATCATACTGTGAATCGTTTGTATTAAAACCTCCTGAGTGCTGCCATTGTGAGAGCTTACATGTGTCCAATTGCAGCCTTCTCAAATTTACCCTCACTTTGGTGACACACTATTTACCCCGGTCACTGCAAAGCTTGTGTTCCCGTAATGTGTAGTCCAGTGGAAGCCCTGACCTTTTCATTAATATTGTCTTCCACACCCATATAAGCATACATGTCAAAGCTCCATAGTCATTTTCCTTTGACTTGGTCACGGAGACAAACCTTTGTCATAGAGGAATTACTGCCCCGGCCACCTTAAAAGGCAGAAGAAGTCCTCCCCACCCCGAGTATTGATGGACCCAGTCATGATTAACACTGATCCTTTCCTTCTTTTCTTTTGTACCTTTTGTTATTGTAAGAAGACAGACAATAATACAAAGCCGAACCCAATCACGCAACGTTGTCTTTCCACCGAGGAAAACGAAGCAAGCTGGTGACCCTACATTTAGAACTGACTCCATGTTGGGGTGGTGGCCAGCTGCTTTGTTACATGCCCCCATATTTGGTGGCTCAGGAATGGACCCAGTGTGGTGGGTAGCCCACTGCTATTACTGCTGACCATTGGTTTTTAGGATTTGGCATTGTTTTGCTGCATACGTTCACAGGAATAGGACACAAGGTCTTACACTCAAGTAAAAAAGGAATAAAAGTTAATGAACTGTTCCGCTTGGTATTGGGGAAATTCGTTTATAAACCGCTGTACTGAAAATGCTGAATCCAAAGCAAGGAACAGCCTGGTACCAATTAAATACACCACAGTAGGAACACATCCCAACCAGTTTTCCACTTCTCAATTTCTTTTCTTTGTCACAAAAATGTGTTAATTTCTGTTAATCACCTGGCTTCATTGCTGTTGGAATTTAACTTTCCTCTGCTTCAGTTCATGAAGCCACTTTCTGTCTCTTCATTTTCTTTCTTAATGAAAGGGCTGATCGTGTACGTTCTCCATTAGAAGTCTGACAAGGAGAATGCGATTCAGCCTTTTCTCTTACAGTCAGTAAAAACAAAGAAGACAAGGGCAGACGCCGGGGTAAACTTGCAAATATAAAAAAACCAAAAGCTTGCTATCTGATTCCTTCACCTGTTTTTCCGTCCCAGCTCTTTCCCTGACTCACGTCCAATGAGAGTTGCCATCAGCTATTCACATGTTCTCCACAAGGAGGCCATGTTTAACTTTTCTTTGCTCTGAAATAGCTTTAGCAGCATTTCGGCATCATACAGCGTTGCCGATGTATACTGCATGTCTGTTCTCCATTTCTCACCACTGCCACGCATATACGCTCACACACGTTTCCATGAACAGCTTAGGCTCTGTGTCCAAAACACCAAAAGGACTTTTAAAACATGTTTCTCAGTTAACCAAGTTGAGACATCTCCACTTGCTTGCCTAAAGAATAGAGGGCTGACCCCTCAGATTCAATGGATCTAGAAGTATCTGTGGCAGATGTGGATGCTGCATGGAAATTGAGGCGAGTCCCAAGACAATTTGAATTGAGTTTGCATCACTGTCATGACCCTTCCATCACATCACTTCCTTCATTGAAAGGTTCTGCCATGTTACAGGGGGGTTCTGGAGATTGAAAGCGTGACCATGGGACCTTATGTGACTGTGTCATCCAATCTGCCCTCCACAAACTATGTACTGTCCAAACGTCAAGTGATAAAACTAGGCCCAGCAACAAACAACCTACTGTCAAGGGGAAGCGCGATTTATAGAACCAATCTTGAGCAGATCCAGAAGGTAAAAGTAAGTTGTGGGAACAGATAGCTTGTATTCCCCGTGTGACTACTCCTTGCCATATGGGTAAAACTGCCTCAGCTCATATCTGTGGCTTCCTAGGTGGCTTCCGATGGCCAGCTCTGACTACAGAAGAAATATTGTGACTGTTACAGATGGAACCACACTAAATGCTGGCAATAGCAAAGAGTAGACTGGTGGTGTTACACCACCACTCGCAAGTGGCCCTGATGGTCTTAGATAAAGGATATCCTCCCAAAGGGAAGAAACTCAAGCAGTAAATCCTGTTGTCCAGGTTCTTTAGGCAAGAAAGCTGAGAATATGGATTGATGGGCATTGCTGGATGCTCAAGAATTTGAAAAGAATGAGATTAGATGATTAATGGCAAGGATTTCTGCAGAAGAAGTCTGTGAATAAACCTCTCAATGTGGGCACGGGGGTTGAAGATGAAATCTCTGTGCTGTGCAAAGATTCACCAAGGGTTATTCATTGTGGAAGAGCTCCGGTAATTCAGACAGACAAAATGGCCCATTCTGCAGATGTTGAGAACATCCCTAAGACGGCAGGTTCAAGAACAAAGAGATCCTAATGCCTAAGATGAAGGTGCTTCATGGACTTCCCCCAACCAACATGATCTGGTTACTACAACCCTGAAGGCTCAAACTGCCAATCACAGAGCCCAGTCTTATGTATCTTTACTGGTATTGCAAACCAGCCAGCTGCATGGAGCCGGATTAATATTTATAGGTTCCTTCCGTCATTGTAGGGCTATGTCACCTACAGTGGAATAACCTTTATTCTAGATTTGCATGCGGTAACCCTGCCTGTCTGTAAATTTACAAATTACTTTAATGTCCAGTGTTGCTCTCCAAAACGATGGCTAAATCTTTTCCTGAAAGAGTAGAACATGGCCTTTTGCCTATTGAATTCACTGGCCTATAACCCAGAAGCAGCTGCTCTTGTAAAATGATAAACTGGACAATTGAAGACCCAATTAAGGAAACATCATGGAGATGACTTTTGGAATTTGGAGTGCCATCCTACAGAATATTGTGTAAGCTCCAAGTCCAAAACAAATTTACGCTGTTGTTTCTCCCATACCAGAATACATGAGTCCTAGAATCCTAGGGTAGAGTGAGAAAGAAAGCAAACATGGTCCACTGTGTTAATCAACACTGAATCACAGACCATAGTTGATGTCTTCTCTGGTCAAATGATCAGGGAACTGGGATGAACAGGATTTGAGGATGCTTGACAAAGAGATTTGGGGAAGAGATGTGGATAAGATTATTACAGAAGATGCCCAGAATGTGAGAATATTTACTGCCCATGTGAATCTCACCCATAAGGCCCCAGGTGTCGGGGAGTCTCTCTTATGAAGGATTTCAAACATAAAAAAGATGTCCATAAAAATATAATGAAAACTTGTGTACCCACTACCCAGATTAAGAAATAAAACCTTATCAGTACCATCTAAGATCCTGGGTAACTTCCATGAGGTCATCCCCTTTACTCTGTATACCATGCTCCCAGATTTAACCACTACCCTGAGTTTATTTTTTTACCTTCCCATTCATGCTTTCATAAGTGTATTATACATGCATATGTCAATAACAATATATAACATTGAGTTTTATATTTTTACATTTATATAAATGGGATCATGCTGCCTGCACCTTTCTGCAGCTTGCTATATTTATTTTTTACTCAAGATTAGGAAAATCACCTGTATTTAATTTTCACTTATGTATAATCATCCAGTGAGTGAATTTATTTTGATTACAGTCAACCATTTCCTTTTCAATATTACATAAATTGCTTTTGAATTTCTTTTTAGTATTATAAATAAGTCGCTAATTTTTGTACCTGTATTCTTGTACATTTAGTTTATCTTGGGTATTCTGTGTAAGTAATCCTATTGTTTGAATGAAAACATGTGTGAACACTGATTTCTACCCTATAAAGTCTGTTATATAGTGAAGTATAAATACACCTACAGACATGCATATATATATATATATATATATATATATATATATATATATATAAGTATGTACACATTGTGTGTGTGTGTGCGATAACAGATTTATTAGGTTAAACAGTCTATGATTGGTGTTCATTTTTCTGACATTTGTTCTGGAGTTTGAGGTCAGTGGGCTGGCAGGTAGGAAGAATATATGGGAAGTGAAGATAGGGGAGAGCAAGAAAAACTGGAACCTTCAAGGATGAGCTAGAACTCATAAAGATGGACTGAAACCCGTGTTGGTTGCTTCTTGCCTCCAAGTTTCCAACTGACATGATGGGAATGTCCTACAGGAGAAGCTGGTGTCCTGAATCACGGAGTTGTTTCATGTACGTGGACCAGGAGTTGGAGAAGCTGAAGGAGTAAATCTAGCAAGTTCTGGGGGACTTGGAGACCCAGTTCTGCTGCATATAAACAGGTGAACCGGTAGACAAGCTTCATGCGTGAGCTGCAACAGTGCCTTTTGCTCTGATTCAACCTTCTGAGCATATAAAAAGTACGGCTTCTGTTGCGTTTCTGCTTACAAATCACATGCAAGATGTTTGATGCAGGGAGGGGGATTATGGGAAACATATTATATTTCTCATATTTTAACAAAATGTGAATCTGCCAGATTAACTATATTCTGTATTCCCATCTCTTTTAAAGTCTCCAGCTCTCTTTCATCTCTATTCCTCCAACTGCTGAGATGGGTTTACCGGCAGTAATTATCTTTACAAATCAGTCCATAAGTTGAAGAACACCTTGGAGGGATCATGAGAGTACTGGGGATGGGAGGGAGAACCTCCAGAGATCCTGACTTGAAAATGAAACAAAAAAGTCAGGAGAATTTGGGCCTCCTCTCAGAGAGTGGATGAGTGTGCTTTTGGTTGTATGATGAAGAGTTGTGTTATGTCGGGAAAGATACTATTTGGGGGGTTATTGGCAGAAGAAGTAATGAGAGGGGTGGGCCTTGTTGGGCATTATCATCTGGCAACAGACAGTACAATATAAAAGAGAAAATCTTCCTTTTGGGAAATGTTCTCAATGCAAATAGATTCAGTGGGAGGAAACTTCCTCGTGCCTGACTTCTTACTGTATAGAACAGAGGAAAGACCCTAGAGCTACTTATAAATCATTCCTGGAATTTTGAAACTTTATTGAATATCATAAAGATGAAATAAGCTATTGGAAGTCAGATTTGTCACAATAAAACAACGAGGGTCACACACCAAATAGAAAGAAGAGCAGTGGAGCTTTTTAATTAAGTGAATAATGAGGACTCTACTCTTAACAGCCACTCACCATCCATTATTAGTAACTTTTCAGGAATGCTTGTTCGTTCTAAGGAAACCAACTGACCGTCCATTCAAATATTCAGTTTATTTTAATGTTATTTATTTAAGTATGTTTGTGATTATGTTATTCTATACATGAATTAATAATATATAATATAATGCACCATTAATGTTAATCTAAAATATATTATTTCAGCTATTATATCGTATTTTTGTACCTTCACTCTATATAGAGTAAAATGAAGAGCGTGAGGAATTATATTTTGATAATTTATCTGATGGTCTGAACCCTGACGGTTCCTGGAGTTGGGAGTATGATTTGCTTCTTGGTAGGCTGCTTGATTATGAGCACTAATAGTCCCCTGGCTAATGGGAATGTCGTAGGGCGCTGGTAACTGTTTATGAGTAGTGGCATCATGTCTCAAACTGCAGTGGGAAAGGCATCTGAGCTGTCCAGCCTCTTAATGACCAACCCCAAAATATCAGAGACAGCAAGTGTTTTTAGATGTTACAACAGAAAAAGAAAAAATGGAATTAACTTCAGGTAGAAGCATCTTGCTTTAATTTAGCCTCTGAAAAGAGTGAAACAGAAAACTATATGGTAATGAATTTAAAGTATCAAGAGAGTCAACCTCAGATTGCTTTCTGAATGCTGATTTCTACGATTTGTAAAAAGTCCTGTAATGAAAAGCTCTAAATTTGCACCTTCTGCCTCCAAAAGCCAATTGTGGACAGTAAATAACCTGTATAATAACACTGAGTAAATATTGCCAGAATATATTACATAAATTGTGATCCACAATGGCAGCTTAATAAAAGGCATACGTAGAAGAAGAAATCATTTTCCCTGCTTGGAAATGGTAGGTGAGTTATGGTTGCCAATATATAAATAAATATAGTGTTAGTATGATAACAGTCATATTATCAATAATTGCTACCACATATCAAGCACCTACTTTGTGTTAGCCCGGGTGTCAAGTCTATTATATACACTATCATTAAGCCTCACAACCTCTCTGTCGGAGATAATTGTTTTTTCTACTCACAAATAAGTACAGTAAGCCTCAGAGAGGTCAATTTTCTTGCCAAAGGTCACAGAGATAATTACTGGTAGATCTAGTATTTAAACACTCTCAGTCTGACTCTAAAAACCTTACTCTTAACCACTGCACTATCCTGCTGGTTCCATTTAAAACATGCTGTTCCATTGTAACCCTCTTCACATGGAACAACACAACTAAAGTAAAACCAGTGTCTTTGCTGAATGAATGGGAAAGTTTTTATGAATGGTTTAGAATTCTGAAATTCCACAGTTTACAAATATCTCAAGATGAACTTCCAGAGAATGCTTCGATTCAGCCAATTGTCCCATGAATACTTAAAGAATTTGGAGTAATCATTCGAGTTCCTACGTCGGGATAGAAACAGAAACGCAATCAAGTCTGTACATCTAGATTTTTAAGATCAAGACATATATACGTAAATGTGTGAAATCATGAGACAATAACGTTTCCATTTAAGAATAGTATTAGGGTGAATACAGGGAGACTTGAATATGGAAAGTTTGTAGTAGATAATGTGTCTCTCAGATCATCATCACTTTTATGTATTTGTTTTAAGTTTATTTATTTTTGAGAGAGAGAGAGAGAGAGAGAGAGCACAGGCGTGAGTGCGGTAGGAGCAGAGAGAGGGGAGGAGAGAGAATCCCAAGCAGGTTCCGTGCCATCAACACAGAGCCGGACGCGGGGCTCGATCTCACGAACTGCGAGATCACGACCTGCGCTGAAATCAAGAGTCAGACGCATAACTAACGGAGCCACCCAGGTGCTCCTCATCACTTTTAATATTAGCAGGAGAATATGTTATAAGTATGGCATATACCAGAGCCCAGGATGCTAAGCTTCTACATTATGGTATCAGATTCAGGCAGCCCCAGCATATAGATTTGTCAGCTGTCTTCACCATCAAAACCTGAGACGAGATTGCAGAGACAAAGTTGAACATACATCGTGCCTTTTAGGCTGTCAGCAGAACAATGACGTGGAGTTTCAGTGACTTAGAGGACAAAGGACTGCGGGCCATCCTGTAATATACATGCCAGTGGTCGTGAGGTAGTTTTCAGCAACTTCGTTTGGCCACACTCCTACACTCAACTGTCAGAGTGTTGATCAGCCCCTTCTCTTAAAAGCACTGTTCTCTCTCCCTCTCTGCTCATCCCTCCCTCTCCCTCCTCTCCCCCTCTTCGTCTCTCTCTTCCTCTTTCCCTCTCACTCTTTCCCTCTCCCTAGGCATCCGGATTACATTTAGATGTTCTCAGATTAAACCATTGATAAGTTTAGGACAAAGAGAAGCTTTGGAAACTGTGTGACTTACAAACAGCATGCACTTAAGGGAGAGAAGTTTTAATAAGATTCACATCGAAAGGTTTCTCTGTTCTCCCCAAACGTACTTGCCATTTGCTCAATGCCCAAGCGTGAAATTCGATTGTCATTTTTTTCGAATCTTTCTGTGAGTATAGAATTTGTCATCTGGTGATCTCAAGGAAATAATCATTTTCCAGAAAAAAAAGCCTGGAAGACTATGAAGTAAAAATAAACTTAAATTTTTCCTGTTCCTTAAATTTAAAAACTCATAATATTATGATATTTATAATGGGTATGTAAAGGGTTTTTGTAATTAAGGCAGCTTCGTTGCTGAGATAGTGCCGATGGAAAAAGGAATTGGGCTGACTTCCGTAAACCTGTTGGTGTCCTAAACCCAGAAATTATACCCGTGTCATGTGGTCCCCACTCTCGAGAAGTCATGGATGAGATGCTTCGTTCACTGGTTATGTTTGAATAGATAATGAATACTGGTAGGTGAAAATCTGCCCTTACAATAGTCGTAAGTGAAAAAAAATGTGATTTACATTCACTGTGACGAGAAGACCCAATTTCAAAACGAGGAGCCAAATGAAGCTCTGTAACACCTCGAAGCCACCAGGTTTCCGTAGTGCTCACCGGCACGTCTAAAAAATATATATCCTTTGCTGTGCCGTGAATTTATAGCAAAAGCTCACGAAGTCTGAGCTCTTTAATACCTTAAGGGGTGTTAGATCAAATAAATAGGTCTTTACTAAATAAGCTTGCTATTACGTTTCTTCGGTTCCTACTGCTTCCTTTCGCCATGATGCTGATCACTCTCTTTGCATGTTCGGGGAACACACTGGCATGTTCTTTACGGCTCGTAACTTTTGGGGGAGGGGGAATCCAGTTAAATTTCACCCTCCGCAGCCGAAGGCTGTAGGAAGATACAAAATCACGGAGCCGTCGGGATTGCTTTCGCGTCTGCTGCCCTCGCCTGCTATTGCCGGGGTGATTAATGCAACATGAAAATCGATACCACGTCACTCCCCTGGTTAAGCGGTTACTCATTATTCCTCAGCTTTTGCTAAGCCTCTACCACGTGCCGGACCCTCTGAGGCCCCGGGGCTCATCGGAGCTCACACAGCCTAGGCAGGGTGACAAACGAGGAGGCAGTTGATTACCGCGTCCTCTAAGTCCATGCTGCGCCACATCCGTGCTCTAAATCAGGCAGTAAAGGAAACTGTGAACGTTCGAAAGGGGCTCCTAAAGCGAGGCTCCTCATTTCCTGTAGAAGAAAGTCAAGTTTCCTTACTGTGGCTAGAAAGGCCGTCCTGGCCTGGCCCCTTTCTCCCTCCGGCGCTGCCCTGCCTCGCGCTCTGTGCTCCCGCGACACCGGACAAGTGGGTCATTGTCCCTCCCATGCCTTGCCGTTTCCTACTTGTCCTCATTGTTTCCACGTGCTTAGACTGGCGTGCCCCGTCCTATCTGCCGCGTGAACACCTACGGCCACTTCAGTGTCAGGACCTTAGCTGGGTGGTCCGCGCCTCAGTGGTGCCCTCCTGACTTTCCCTACCCCCTAGGGCTCTGTGCCTCTTGCTGAGCCTTCCGTGCTGCAGAGGGAGCACCCACGGTGCGTTTATTGCCTGTGGTTACGAGACTGTTAGTTGCAGGAGATTACAAAGGGGGAGCACTCAGGGCGCCTGGGGGGCTCAGGCAGTTCAGCGCCTGACTCTTGGTTTCAGCTCAGCTCCCGAGCTCGCCGTGTCGAGGGTTTGAGCCCCGTGTGGGGCTCTGCGCTGGCAGCTCGGAGCCTGCTGGGGACTCCCTCTCTCCCCCTCTCTCTCTCCCCCACTTGCACTGTCTCTGCCTCTCACATGAATGAGTCAACTTTCCGAGAAAGGAAATGGGGAGCACTCCTGTTTGCATGCTCAGGGTCTGACATACCGTCAGGTGAGTTCCTGTTAATTCGTAATTTTCCTCCTACCCTAGCACTGGCACATCCATCTACAACTCTCTTAGGCAGGTGGGTCTGGAATCCCCCCCCCCCCCCCACACACACTTTCATTTTACAGATAAGAAACTAATGGTTAAGGCGGCTTCAGTGACTTGCTTAAGGTTACACAAGCAGCAAGTGGACGAGTCAGTTCTACAACCCGTTTCTGTCTGGTTTGTATTTCAGTGTCCGGGCTGCCGTGTCGTACTGATGTCTATCAAATAAATGAATACAATTCCTTCACACCAGCACATCTCTCTTTGCAGCAGGCTGTGCAATCCTGTGACAAAATGATAGGACAAATAAGTAAAGCAGCTAATCAGTCCAAATTCATTCCTCCATGACAGAGAACTATTTCCTAGGAAACCAAACCTGGGCAGTTTTCTCAAAAATCAAAAGGAGCAAATAGATGGCATGTTTAGTTAGCAGCAGCTATTCAGCAAGGAAGCTGAAATTATTCATTAAGGTATTTAAAAAAGAAAACCTTCTATTTAACCACCACCTAAAAAAGCTTGAATATTTGACATTGCAAAAGTGGGTACATTCAGTCCCGAGATCCTCGTGTTAAAAGAAAAATAGTTTCGGGTAGAAAAGAGTAAAATGGTGAATTTCAATAATGCTCCGATGTCTCTAACTCCAAAGTGTGTTTTGTGAAGTAAATGATCAATTTAGCCATTAGCTAAAAATAGTTTGTTCTTTTATTTTTCTTTTAAAAAGTCCATCATATATGACTTGAACTCAGCCTGTATCGGCATAACTCTTCAGTGGTACAAGAGAAACAAAACGCCTGGGTGGCTCAGCCAGTTAAGCTACCGACTCTAGATTTTAGGTCAGGTCGTGATCTCATGGTTTGTGAGTTCAAGCCCCGTACTGGACTCTACACTGAAGGTGTGGAATCTGCTTGGGATTCTCTCTGTTCCCTCCCTCACGTGCTCTCTCTCTCTCTCTCTTTCAAAATAAATAAAGAAAAAGAAAAACAACGTGAGTGGTCTTGTGTGACTTGTAGAGAATCACATTCCTTTTATAGGCGCAGCATGCGGGAGGAGACTTTCCATGAAAGTCCAGGCTTTAAGTGCTTATACCTTAGCCCAGCTTTGCTGGCTTGTAGTTAATTTGCTCTTTGAATCGTTCTGTTCTTATTACACCTCCGGAATTGTGCGGCTTATTGATGTTCACTTGGACAATTTTGAATTATTAGAGACAAAAATTCAAAGCTGAGACCTCTCTGTATCTATACTGTGTTTGGTTACACCATTGAACCATCAAATCTTAAGCTCTTTTCTATTGGAAAAGAGGACCTCAGAAGACCTACTCCAACTTCTTGCCCCCAAACTCTGCATGTGCTTGTAGCTGGTGAAGGTTCATGTGCTGCCTCTTTCCTCTCTGTACTGCCACGTGGGGTTCTCGTAGACCCTACAGATGCTAACTCAGATGCACGTTTAAACGCTGCATTTACTGAGGGGTCAGGTAAGCATCTCAAAGCGGGGCCAAATAATTGCACCAGAAGTTAGGATTTTATCTAACTGTTTTGCCCGTGTCTTACCTCACCTCCCTGTTGCCCTGCCTCCTGTTCAGAGGTGGTGGGGGGCAGGAGCGGGGAGGGGATTCATCCTCCCACATAGGAAACCAAGTCCCTAGAACCTGATAGTTCTTCTGTATACGGATTGTCAGTAAGAAAGTAGCAGTTGAAGTGTTAATTTCAAGAGTTAATTAAGTTCCCTCCGGGCCCATGGCTGGATATTTCAAAATCAGAAATTACATAAAAGTAGGCATAGAGGTTGTAATGATAGAATCCAGTGTTATTCATCTTGCAACATTACACGAACTCCTCATATTAATCAGAGCCTCTGATGCCTAAGTGCAGTCACCTCTTTCATTTTGCAGCATGCAGAAATATAGCCAGCTAGCTGATACTCTCCTTCCTTTTTAGCCTTCTGCTTTCTTAGTTGTGAATTAAGCTGATTTGCCATTTAATATCTGCCAGCAGCCATCCATTTGTCTTGATCTGCTGCCTGAAAGCGGATTGCTGCCCTGCCTGCAGCCTGCCTCGAAGGTCCCCTCCACCTTCCAAAGTTATGAAGGGGGACGGTTCTGACCGGTTCTCCTTCACGTGTCAACTGTCAGCAGAATAATGTTTGCATGTGCCCCTCGGATCCAGGCTCTGCCAGCGGCCCTGATCTGAACTTTGTTTTCTGGAGTTTGTGGGAAGGAAATGGGATACCAAAAAAAGCTTGGACTTGGAAGAGGACAGGTTAGAGCAATGAATCAAATTCGTGTCGTCAGTGTTTCCCCACCGACCCCAGGATAAAGTCCTTAATTCTCCATACGGCTTTCAAGTCCCTCCCTAATCTGATTTCAGCAACCTTTTCCTCTTTTTAGCCCCACGGTGCCTGGAGCATTGTCGACCGCATTCTCCACACTACTGTCCTAGTGATTTTCTTACAAAGATTGGTTAAGTCATATCATTCCCTTACTCAGAACCTTTCGATGATTTTCCATTGACCTTGGGATAAAGTAGCAAATGCAAAAGCTGGCTGAGAAGATCACACGTGACCTGACATCTGCCAAATCTCTAGTATCTGTCAATTTCTTTGACATGCCACGCTCTTCCATATTCTTCTATGTTGTGTGGGACACCCCTCCCTAATTTGCACACCGTAACACTAACTGACTTATGCTTACAGTCTCCCAGTAAACGTGACTTTCTCAAAGAGACCTTTCCTAAACCCATCCCCCAATATGCTGCAGCATAACACCCAGTATAATAATTGTGATAATTTTCTAATGAGAATATCTGATGATTGTTTGCTTTCTGTACTGTATCATAACTCCCCTGTGGCTAATGAGCACAGGCTACCACACAGTAGGTGGTCACTAATATTTGATGCATCCATGAATAGATAAGAATATCGAATAAATAAGAATTGAGCACAAATACATATTTTGAAAGGATGGATGCAACCTATTCTCTTGTCAGATTAAATCCTCCCTTTATTTTTCTACCAAAGCAACTTCCCTTTTGCTACATTTTCTCCTTGAAATTCCCTCATTCCAAATCTCCATCTGTTGATAATTAATAGTTTTTATTTTCTCGGCACCTACTCAAATGCAATGGCAAAAAGTCTACCCGGTTTCTCAGCCAGAATTGATTTCTGCTTCATATGTTCCCTGTGCCTACAGTATTATTATTTTTTTTGTTTCTTCCTACGAAAAATTATTTATCACATTCTACCACAGAGCATGCTCGAAAGTCTGCATGTTTTTTCCCTTCTAGACCTTATGCTCCTGGGGAACATGAATCAGCATCGTTAATGCTTATTTCATACCACATATGGTAAATGCAGAAAAAGAGATTATGGAAGTTAATGACAGCTTTCTCCTCAAATATCCATTCCTGCTTTTCCTAATGTAATAAAATTTATAGTGGGGTCCATGGCCACCAAGAAAAGACTGCATCTTCCAGCCTCCTTTGTAGCAGCCATTGAAGGGAACGAGTATACCTTTGCCTCATTTTCCTTTTCGTTAGACTAGACTGCAAATGAAGAGTCATTTTAGAGCTCAGCCGGGCGGAGAAGGACAACACCCCAGAGCAGACAGAACAAGATGGCAGGAGTTAAGGGCCTACTACTCTGGAAGGTCAGGCACGCATAACAACTCAGCATTTCAGGGAGCAGCCCCATGCTTTCAGTTCAGACGTTGACATATAGGGGAAAGAAACTTCGATCCAGTTTCAGACACTGTTATCTGTCTCAATTACATGCAGCTGACTAGATAGCTTCACTAATGCAATGTTATTGGCAACTTTCTAGTTGATATAGTTTTCAAAGGAAAAGCAGCTTGCAATGAGCTGCTTGAACATTTTCACGGGATAGTACAATAAGCAGAATCGCCACCATTTTGCATGCCCTTAAATCCCTTAGCTTCCTTTCGGTCGGACATCTAATTTGTGTTGTTTGGCACTCACAAATTGTCATAATTTTACAAATAAGTGTCTTGCATCAGGCCAGCCTGCCACTTTTTCAAATGGCAAGATCATTCAGCCTTCTTGAATGACCCCTGCCTCGCTATGTTTTCACAGCACCGACCTCCTGCTCCTGGACCTAGTTTGTAAAAAAAAAAAAAAAAAAAGACTTAGGTTTTGTCTATGAAATAGAATCATGAGATATAACCAGGAAGCCCTCTTCACAATTTCTAGCTTGGAATTTATGTTAATGGGGATGGAATACTGCCCACAAATTCATAAGGGAAATGTGTTTTAACCAAACATGGATGTGCATTGCAAACTAAAAATAGCAACAGAATTCATTTTTAGCAACAAGTGATCAAGGATCTACGCAGGCATGGTATAAACAATAATGTTGCCTGTCACCCCAGTGTAGTTATAAATAATAACCCCATTCCCCCTCACAAGTGTCCCTGTTTGGATAATAAATATTATGTTCATTTTAGCACCTCCCAAGGCTCATAGCTGTAACTCAGGGATGTCAGGTTGGAATGAAATGAGCCTGTGAAAGCAAGAACAGAGGAAAGCCACCAGGGGCTAACAATGAAGCTTTTAGACGAGGGTAAAAAATGTGGGGCTGAGAGTGGAAACAAATACTTCCCCATCCAGTGAGGTGCCTGTTGAAACCAATGTCAAAGAATGGGTGGTGGGACCTCCTGTTGCCAGAACATACGTTGAGGTGATAGGACTGTCACCTATCTTGGTGCCTCTTCGGTTACAGAGGTTATTTCTCAAGTTGAGGGATAGAAACAAGGATCAATTCATTACCTTCTTCATTTAATTTTCAAAGAATTCTATCAGTCTATCATCAAATACTGTTTACTGGTGTAAATCTTATCCAGGATCCTCTAGTAATTTTAAACTGACTCTACTACTATGGCTATTATTTAGTAATGCATGGAGGAAATTAAAAACAAATAGTATATAATAGCCCTAAATGAGAAGTAAAGATCCTTCTGCCTTGACCTTTCCTTTGTGGTGAACAGTTAAAATGTACACAAACACACACACATACTTTTGGTGGTTAACAACCTCCATTCTAAACTGTAGGATTAGAGATCTGGTTATTGGTTATTGATATAGGAACTTGACGTAATTGTTATCTTGCTTGAAAGAAGAGCCAGTTTGCTTAATTGTGCTCACTTCTGACCTGCCTTCCTTCTTCCTAAATGTTATTGATTACATCATTTGATTCTTCTGTAGGTGACCTTTATATACTTAGATGATATACTTCTACATCTGTCCCTTGTTCTATCAAATTTAATTCTTGATGCGTTTTTGTTGGGAAACAAAACACCCAGCTGAAGGGTACATGAAAGAAAAATGTACAGTTGAGTGAAAGTGGTTATCTGTGTGCCTACCACGAAGAGTAAATAGAACATTGTTAAGAACGCAGAAGCTCCCACATGCTTCTTCTCACTCACAATCCTCCTACCTCTTCTCTAAAGATTACCATACCCCTGGGGTGCCTGGGAGACTCAGTCAGTTACGCATCCAACTCTTGATTTGGGCTCAGTTTCTGATCTTACATTTCGGTTCACGGGATGGAGCCCAGCCCCACATCAGGCTCCTGCACTGGGAGCGTGGGGCCTGCTTGGGATTCTCTCTCTCTACCCCACCTCCCTCATCTCTCGCTCAAAATAAATGAACTTTAAAAAAAGGTTTATCTACCTGTTTGCTTTTCTTTATACGTTTACCCCTTACAATCCTAAAGACTCTAATTGTGTTTCACTAATGTTGTATTTTATTCAAATGGAATAATACATTATGATTTGTGCTTGGCTTCTTTAACCCATATAATATTTACATCACCGCTGCTCTATGTGTTCATTCGTTTTCATCACTGTATACTATTCTGTTGTAAAATATACCAACACACACACAATTCATCCATTCTGATGTTGACAGGTATTTAGATTATTTATACACTCGGCACATTTCATAATTATTGGCCATTTATTATATCCTCTTTTGTGATGTGCCTGTTCAAGTTTCTTGCACATTTTAGAAATGTATCAACAGTCGTTTTCATGTTGATTTTGAGGAGTTTCTATTGTACATAAAAGCCTTTGGTCAATTATATGTGTCCAAAATATTTTCTACTCTGTGGCATAACTTTTCAACTTTCTCAGTGGTATTTATCTCTGTCTTATTTCTCTATATGCCTTTTGCATGTAGATTTATAGTCTACCTGGATTTTATTTTTGTGTATGCGTATAGGGTGAGGTCAAAGTCAAGTTTCACTTTTTTGTTCATATTTTCTCAGTTGAAATACAGTCCTTTTCTCCCTACTTTGAAGTGCCATACTTACCATAAATTAAACATTCAAAAGTACATGGGTCTTTTTCTGGACTCTTTTTCATTTCAAAATCCATTTATCTGTTCTTACTCTAATGCCCTGCTCTTTTAATTACTGTCATTTTATAACTACGTTGTGATATCTAGTAAAACAAGTTTACCTACCTTGTTCATGAAGATCATCTTAGTTATGCTTGGACCTCTGCATTTCCATCTACATTGTAGTCATCTTATCAAGTTCAACAAAATTGAAGTTTTATTGGAGTTATCTTAAAGCTATAGAGTAACTTGTAGAAAACTGATATGCTCACATAATTGAGAGTTTTAACCCATAAATAAATATAGTAGACCCTTCTGATGGTTAATTTTATGTGTCAAGTTGGCTGGGCTGACAGATGCCCAGATAGTTGGTAAAACATTATTTCTAGGTGGGTCTGTGAAGGTGTTCAGGAAGAGATTACCATCTGAATCGGACAATCAAGAAAGAGATCCACCCCTACCAGTGTGGGCGGGTAGCATCCAATCCATTGAGGGCACCGAGAACAGAAAGGTAGAGGAAGGACAATTTGATAGAATTCTCTATCTCTTCTTGAGCTGGCATTTTCATCTGCCTCTGCCCTTGGTCCTTGGAGCTTCTGGTGCTCAGGCCTTCATACTCTGGGACTTACAGCCAGCGCACCCTCCCTCTCCCATCCCTCGTCCTCTTGTCAGCCCTTTAGATTTGATTCGGACTAAATCATACCACCGACTTTGCCGGTTCTCCAGCTTATCAATAGCCTACGTAGGGACTTCTCAGCTTCCAAAACCGCATGAGCCAATTTCTGTGATAAATCACAGAAAATTTTATATCTATCTATATATCCTATTGGTTCTGTTTCTCTGAAGGACCCTAACTGGTATACCCTTCATGTATTTAAATCTTCACTGAATGCTCAGAAAAATAGTTTAGTAATTTCTGTATAGAGGTCTTGCACATACTTAGTTAGATTTATACTTATATTCAATATTATTTAAATGTGACTTTAAAAAAATTAATTTTCTTGGTGTTTTTGCTGTTACATAGACATCACATCCATTGGTTTCGGTAAAATAACATTTGCATTTTTACTTTTTTTTGCATTTTTAACTAATACTGCAAATCTGTGTTTATTATTGTAATGTCTCAATCATATATTTTTAGTGCAATTACTGATATATTTGGGCATATATCTGCTATGTTGTGCTATGATTTATATTTGTCCTTCCTGCTCTAATTTTCTTTTCCACTGGTCTTACTATTTATTTTAGATGAATCAAGTATTTAAAAATATCATTTCCTTTTTTCTTCTTGTCTGTCAGTTTGGGAGTTCTCTATATGTATAAAACCCTTGTTACCATGCAAGTAACAGATTAGATCTTAGATTTATCAATGTTTAATGTTCATTGATACCTTATCTACTTCCAGAACTTTGGAAGAAGATGAGAGTGTTAGAAACATTAGAACATTTAAAAATCTTCTACCCATTCCCAATTTATTTGCTATTCAATATGACGTGAAGAATTATGAGTTTACAAACTTAGCGTCCATTGACATGTACTCATATATTTTAAATGGTCATTACTCTTTATCCCCACCTTTATCTCCATCTATATATCTGGAATCATTTCCCTTCTGCCTAAGAATAACCTTTCTATGTGAATTACAGAATAACCTTTCTATAGTGGTATATACATATATAATAATTGTATGTGTCTGTATATATTATATATAATGTCTACTGTTGAATTCTGTCAGTTTTTGTACAAAAAACTTTTCATTTTCTCTTTATTTGTTGAAGGATATCTTTGTTGAGTAAAGTATTACGGATTGGCCGGTTTCCATTTTTCTATCAAAAGGTCAGATCTTAGTCTAGTTTTTGCTTCTTTGAAGGTTTCTCTTTTTATCCCTGGTTACGTTAAAATGTTCTGTTGGTCTTTTTTTTCAGTTTTTGGTCTTCTAAGATGTATTTAAATGTAGTCTTATTTAAATTATCTCACTTTGGGCTCCTTGGGTTACTTGCATATGTAGATTAATGTCTTTCATGACTTTTGTTTTTTTTTTTTTTTTTTTTTTTTTTTTTTTTTTTTTTTTTTTCAACATTTTTTTTTATTTATTTTTGGGACAGAGAGAGACAGAGCATGAACGGGGGAGGGGCAGAGAGAGAGGGAGACACAGAATCGGAAACAGGCTCCAGGCTCCGAGCCATCAGCCCAGAGCCCGACGCGGGGCTCGAACTCACGGACCGCGAGATCGTGACCTGGCTGAAGTCGGAGCTTAACCGACTGCGCCACCCAGGCGCCCCCTGTCTTTCATGACTTTTGGAAAATCCACAGACATGATCTCCTTCAAATAGTTCAAATAATACTTACGTGCTATTCTCTTCACTTTCTCCTTCTGATATTCCAATTAAGCATATATTAACATATTTTAACACTTAAAATTCCTATAGCACACAAAAATGTTTATTTTAGAAATTAATAGAAAATACATCATAAGAAAGTATTGAAATTTACTTCTAACCTCATATGACCTTTAGAAGATTCTGTTAAGAACCAAATAAATATTATTAGTATTTTGATTGGGTTTTAGTTACTGATTCATGGTTTTGGAAATAATTTGAATCTTAACACAGTTAAGATTTCCTCTCCTAGGGCATGCCATATTCCAATTTAGGATTCTTGTACCACTTTATTTATTTATCTATTATTTATTTTTAGTGGTAATAGATGGTTTAAATAAAAGTATTTGGTTTTTGTATAATTATAGTTTTACTCTGCAGGATGATCAATTTGATTCATGTGTCTTCCCGCCTAGAATCACAATGCTTATTTCTAGCATTGACTGAAACCCACAGAATGGTACTGCATGGTAGCACCAAGAGTTGGCTCCCTTTTCCTTTTTTGATAGTTTCAGGATTATACAATTCATAGCTTTAAAGTTCGCTCGTTGAAGATGTGCAATTCAGTGATATTTAATATGTTCACAGAGTGGTGCAACCATGATTACAATCAATTTTAGAAGATCTCATCTCTGCCCCAGTAACAGCAACAATAAAAAACATACTCATTACCAGTCACCACCGTTAATATTTTATCTTCTCCCCAGGTCCTGGCAATTCCTAATCTACCTTCTGTGTCTGTACATTTGTCTAATCTGGACTTTCCATAAAAATGAAGTAATAGAATATATTTTTTTATTACTGACTTGTTTCACCTACATCAATTTCTCCTAAGGTCTATCACTTCTGGAGAATGCATCAGGACTTCCTTTATTCCTTTTAGTGCCAACTAATAGCCCATTGTATGGATAGAACATTTTATGTATCCATTACCAGCTGACTGACATTTTGGTTTTTTTTTTTTTCGGCTATTGTGAGGAACGTGGTAAGAATATTTGTGGACACGTTTCCGGATGGACAATTTTTTTCAGTTTCTTTATTCTGAGAGAGACAGAGAAAGCAAGTGGGGGAGTGGTAGAGAGAGAAGGGGAGAGAGAATCTCAACCAGGCTCGACACTGTCAGCAGGGGGGGGGCCAAAGCGCAAACTCAAGAACCAAAACCGAGAGCAGGATACTGAACTGACCGAGCCCCCCAGACACCCCCCGTGTGGACACATTTTTAATTTCGCTTGGGTATTTATCTAGGAATGGAATTGGGTGGGCATTTAGTAGCTCTGTTTAACATTTTGAGGAACTGGCAAACTTGTCCAAAGAAGATGGACCTTTTTACGTAGCAACCGGAAATATGTGAGAGTTCTGGTTTCGCCGCTAGCCAACACTTGTTGCTGCCTCTTTTATTATAACTACTCTACTCGCTTTGAAGTAGTATCTATCTCATTGTGGTGTTGGTTTTTATTTCTACTAATGGCTAGAGATTTTGAGCTTCTTTTCATGGGCGTATTCGCCGTTAGTATATCTTCTTTGAAGTAATGTTTGTGCAGATACTTTGCCCACTTAAAAATTGGATTCTTAATCTTTCTGTTGTTGAATTGTAAGAGAACTTTATATTTTCTGAATATGAGTCTTGTCAGAGAATGTGATTTGAAAATATTTTCTCCCACTCTGAGTTGTCTACTTAACTTTATGTCTTACTTTGAAGCACAAAGGTTTGTGGTTTTTTTTTTCTTTTTTGTATTTAAAGAACTTCAATGAAGTCAGATTTATTTAGTTTTTCTTCTGTTGCTTGTACTCTTGGTGTTATATGTAAAAAACCAGTGCCTAACCTAAGGATACCAAGATTTACTCATGTTTTACTGTAAGGATTTTATGGTTTTAGCTCTTATATTTAGACCTTCATCCTACTTCTTCAGAAACTTCAAGCCATTTCTATTCTGGATATCTGTTATCCATCTTCAATGTATTTCATCTTGACTTCATTTCTCAGATAGAAGCTAATTTAGGAGGAGCCCCTCTTGCCAGCTGGATTTCTATTTGGAGGGTTGTGTACTGTTACTTCCACATCCTGACGACCCAGTGCAGCAGCGGAATCTCAAAGGGAGTTGCCCATCTTCTATCTCACAGCCAACCCTACTCCATCCTTCAACTCTCTAGATTAGCTAGTAGTAGTAGATTCTGCCAGTATCTTCTCTACCTACTGCCTGTGACACAGACCCCCTTCTAAGGTAGCAAGTTTGACTTTTAGTTCTTCTTCAGTCAAGAGACATCTGCAATCCCTTTGCAGAAATTGCTTGTAAAGGGTGCATTTCCAGTCCCAAGCTCTGATGTGTTTTCCCACGTTAATACTTTTGCCAAGCACAGTGCTAGTCTATGGTATGAGCTCAGTAAATATTTCAGTGAATTGATTAATCAAATTATTTGAGCTATACACTGAAAATGGGGGGGGGGGTGAGAAGTATACAGAAGAGAGGAATTAAACACTGTTCAAGTCGCCATCTTTCTTTGAAATCAGGATATACTTTCTATCAAACTACATCTTGGGCTTTACATCTTTATCTTCCAGCCTCAGTCAGGACCACCGGTCTCCAGCTCATTCATCTTCTCACTTGTAGACTCTTGAGAATCGTTAATATCATGGCACCTTTTTAACTGGTCCTTTGCCTCCACTCTTTCAGCAACTCAGCCTATACGCAACTGTCAGATCACCTTTCCTAAGGAAATTTATTATAAAGTCACTTATTTGTTCAAAATATTGTGACTGTCTCTTTCTTGTCTGTAAAATAAGTCACACTCTTTAGCTTTGTGGGAATTTTAAAAACTAATGAAAATTAGGTGTTTTCTCCCTTTATTTTCTTCTTTTCTTTGTTTTTACCTCAATAGATATCAAATTCTGCTTCCTTGTCTCAGGGGAGGAATGTGGTTGAGCATAAAATAGATGTTACTGTCAAGAAAATTTCCTCTTTGGCTTTTGTTTCCCCAAAGATTAAGCCTATTGAGGAGAATATGCTATGAGTCTAATAAGGAGAATAGAGAAAAAGAATGCATCTGGGGAAGCCATTTCCCTCCGACTAAAGAGAAATTTCCCTGAAATGAAAAGGAAAAATGTCTTTGGACCCCATGAATAACAGCCTTGGGACTCTGTTTCCTGTCTGTGCCTTGGGGAGAAGGCAAGATTTGAAAAAGAAATGGATGTAGGCTCTGATGTTTAGTTATTGATGCCTTTGTCCCAACCGTGGCATGAGGTGCCAATATGCACTGATCAATGCCTGATGGTCAGAGGAGCCCGCTCAGTGCTGAATAGCTGCATCATTCCCTGCATGGCTGGGTACCGCCCTGGGGAAAGAGCCTCAAAAATGACTTCAGTTGAAATTTCCACCTGTGGTGAAGGCCAAATAAAGGCTTGAAGTCAAAATTAATTCTAAAAAAAATAATAAGGAAATATTGGATCTCTGGTAGACCAGGGTTTATGGACTTAAAGTTTTATCCATTACACTTGACTTTTAGTTCTAGCTCTTCAGGGCAGTTTCTGGTAAACTCACCGGCTATCCAAGAAATCTCTTCATATTTCAAGAGCCAGTTCACATGGATGCACCTTTGAATTCATCGCAAACAGAATTCATCGCAACTGTATCTTTTTTCTCATAGTGAGTTAAATGTGTGTAGAACCCCATGACAGCTTAGCACTTACCCAATTTATTATAGTTAAGCATTGTTCACTCTTATAGAGCATTAAAAGAGTGGTGTCTATGTCAGTGTTAAGTTCTGTGTCCCCATGACTTACCATAGTAACAGGAGCATACTTTGTGCTCAGTAAAGTTTTTTAAATTATATTATTATGTTTATTATTCTTTTACTTTCTATTAATAAAAATTTGGTTTCACAAATACATGCCAGAGTTATGAATCACGAGCTTCTTGACATAATAGAAATGTTCTAACATAAAACATTTTTATTTTGAGGCTATGTAATGCTATCAACTGAAATATAAATGATTACTTGCATAGAATGCCAAAGGCTTCAGATAAAAAAATTATTCAATGACATAATTTCCAGGCCATAATATTTGCCTTGTGTTGAGAAAGCTACTGAGGTCTTGGCAGTGTTAAAAAATGGAGAACTGGACCCAAAGTTCTCCATCCAGATGAGAGAATCATAGCAAGGAAAAATTTGAGCATGATTTGGTTAATGCATGAGATGGTATTTCTTTTGGTGTATATCAGCAGTGGGGCTAGACAGTTGGGAAGAGAAAACAAATTGTTGATTTGGGGCTAGAAAAGGATTTGGGGCAGCAAATTCTAAATCAGTTGCTTGAAGAAAGGCTAAGGTAAAACAGCAGATCAAGAGACAATGTTATTGGCAAAATTTTAGCATTGTTGTAGGCCGAAAAAAGGTCAACATCTTAAATGCGGTTTTCCAGAGAGGTCTAGTGGTTAGTAGCAATTGAAGTCTGGAAGCAGGACTCTAGGTAGGACTTTGGTTCCTTGGCAAGATGAATAATATGTAGCATCTGTCCAAAGCACCCTTGTCTTCCCTTAACAAGCAATCTATTCTTGGGGTGCCTGGGTGGCTCAGTCCCTTGAGCACCCAGCTCTTGATTTCGGCTCAGGCTATAATCCCGGGGTCATGAGATTGAGACCCACACAGGGCTCTGCACTGAGCATGGAGCCTGCTTAAGATTCTCTCTCTCTTTCTCTCTCTCTCTTTCTCTCTCTCTCTTTCTCTCTCTCTTTCTCTCCTTCTGCCCCTCTCCCCAACTCGTGCATGTGCTCTCTGTCTCTAAAAAATAAAGAAAGAGGGGCGCCTGGGTGGCTCAGTCGGTTGAGCATCCAGCTTTGGCTCAGGTCGTGGACCCGCGGTTCGTGAGTTCGAGACCCGCGTCGGGCTCTGTGCTGACAGCTCAGAGCCTGGAGCCTGCTTCTGATCCTGTGTCTCCTTCTCTCTCTCTGCCCCTAACCCAGTCACGCTCTGTCTCTCTCTCAAAAATGGATAAACGTTGAAAAAAAATTTTTTTTAAGATACAAAGAAACAAAGAAAAAAAGAAAAGAAAAGAACACAATCTATTCTCTATCCGCACACCAGAGTGATATTTCTAAACTGGAACACCGGTCCTATTACCCCTGACTCCCAGCCTCTAAATTCATGTCCACCCAGAACCTCAGGAAGTGCACTTAGTTGGAAATAGCGTCTTTGCTGAATGTAATTAGTTAAGATGAGGCCGTATGGGATGAGAGCATGCCCTCCCTCGGATGACTGGCGTCCTTATAGGAGGAGGAGAGGACACACAGATGCGCACAGAGAAGGTCACAGGAGGATGGGGCCAGAGAGGGGAGCAGTGCTGCCATACGCCCAAGAATAGCACGGATTGCTGAGAGCCACCAGAAGCTGCAAGGAGGCTGGGAAATAGTCCTCCCTAGAGCTTTCAGGTGGAGCGTAGCCCCACTGACACTTTACGTTTGCACGTCTGGCCTCCAGAATTCCGAGAAAATAAATTTGTGTTCTTTTAAGCCCCTGGTTTGCCGTAATCAGTTTGCCCTAGGCAGCGGCTACACTGACCGGCCTGTTTAATACTGCAGCGGGACCGCATTTCCCAGACTCCTCTTTCCCTTCCTTCCTTTCTTCTCCTGTTACTTACGACCTACTAATTTTCTACTCCATTACAGTTCATCAATCCCAAGACGCAGTGCCTTTTGCACATTTTGCTGTCTCTGAAGTTGTAACACAGCTTGCAACTAACGGCCTGTCATATGTATTTACCAATGATCTTTTGTTTCTTAATGGTGTATAAAATAATGGTGGGTCTTATAATTAGTGGCATCGTAGATGAAATGAGATACGGTTATTATTATCTGTTACTTATGTAGCTGATTGCCCTCTTCCCTCCCTCCCACTCACCCAGATACTACGTTAGAGCAAGGATTTGCTTTGTTCCCTGCTCTGTCCTCAGTACCTAGACTGATACTTGGAGTAGAGTAGGTATCGAATACATGAACCGATAGCGTATTCTCAGCAAACTGAACAGAAGTTGTATTCATAGGTATTCACAGGTATTGAGAAACAGTCACTGACTATCTCTCACTTTCAAAGAACCTTTGGAAGAAGGTTTAACTCTTTTCTTTCCAATTATTCTCAACTTGCTCTTAATTTATATTGACATGTAAGCATGTTCATAATAATGTTAATTTGCAAATATTTAGCACTCTGAAAGTTTAAACCTGTCTCATCATTGTCACCTTGGATAAAATCTGCCCAATTCACGGGGCTGTGAGATTAATTATTTTCATTTTAAAGATGAGAAAACTGAGATTGAGAGGGGCCAAAGCATTTCTCGAAAGCCAATTAAATGGTAAGCCATGGGTCGTCAAGAATTTCCTAGGGCTCTTCTTCCTAGACCAGCGTCCTGTTTTGGGTCATCCTCTTATAAATGCTATAATTTACCACATAGAGGACTTCAGGAATCCATGCAGATTTTCATGATTTGCTGAGAATTTTTAGAATATAAACGAGAAATCAGAGGAGCAGATGGCAATGAATTATATATAGCAACACATTTTTAAAATGGCATAAGTAATCTAGACTTCAAATATGTATTTGGGGAGGCAGATATGATAATGAGATGTGGATACAGTTATATGCACATGTAATATGTGTAATTGTATTATAAATATATCAGAGAGAAACACACCTTGGTAAGGGCATCCCTGTATCCCTACTGGGAGCTCATTCATTCACAAAAACTGAGATTAATATTGAGGTTTAGATCTTTACCCTTGATATGAAAAGACATGCTGTTGTTGAGACTAGTTCTAGTCATTTTCAAGTGTAGTATATATACTATATGGTAAAATACGACAGGCTTTCTTGCGATGTATTTTAACGAAAAATCGAGTAGATGTGAAGAAAGCTGGCATGTAAAGCCAAAACACACAAATGATTATCATGCAGATCAAAATTGCTCTTGACTCTCGAGCAGAAATTTGAGCTATGTTGCATTCTGGGAGTCTAGTTTGAAAGGCACGGCGGGAGATCCCCTGAGGCTACTTCGGGTTCACTCCCTGTCTGTGCACAGCTTTTTAACGCCGCTGGATTCTTCAGTTTCTTGTCATTTCCAGGCACAATATGTGAGACAGGCGAGTATCCACTGTTGGACTGGGCCAGGGTATTGTGGATTATAATATTCTACTCTAAGCATCAAAAACAATGCAGTTTTTATTGATGCCTCACGAGGAAAGGGTGAAATAAGAGAGACAAAAATAAAGTTGATTAACTCCCTTCCCATCGAGTATTACCCCTACTCCTATCATAGGTTCTGGTCAAACCACACTGAATCAGGTTTTCTTCACCATTTTTCCATGGACAAGATTTAATTATATCCCGTAGTCACATTGCATTTGTAGAAACTTATATGGCTTTCTTCTTCACCTTCCTCTTCTAATTAATGTGATTCCGTGACTAGGGACCCAGACAATGGAGTCACACCAGATGGAGTTCAAATTATAGCTCTCTCACCTGCTTTCTGCGTAATCTTAGACACATTACTAATATTTTCTGAGCATCAAGTCCTATTGTATAAAATGCAATAGTGTGATATGTGCCCCAAGTCAAAAGTGAAAGAAATGATGCACGTATAGCACATGGCATTAGGTTATATGTACTTTATATAAATTTATAAATGCGTGTATATATATGTATATGTATGAATTTCTCTATTTAGATAGGGGTATATATTCCAAGAGAATCAAGTGTCAAGACGCCATGTCTAAACTAGTTCACGGTTCATCTGAAAGAACTTTGGTTACAAAATGCCTGTGGGTCTGCTCTTTTTCATGTATTTTTTTTTTTTTTGAAGGGAAATGATGATCAGAATTATAGTAGCTTCCTGGGGCTGCCATAACAAAGTACTAGAGCCTGGCTTCAAGCACAGAAATTGGTTATTTCATGGTTCTGGAGTCTAGAAGTCCAAACTTGAGGTGTGAGCAAGGTCGTTTGCTTCTGAGAGCTGTAAGGGAAAGATCTGGACAAGGCCTCCCTCTTTGGCTTCTGGATGGCTCTCTTCTCGAATCTTCACATCATCTTCTCTCTGTGCATGTCTGTCTCTGTCTTTTCCCTTTTTATAAGGACACTGTTGTATTGGATTAGGATCTATGCTAATGACTTCATTCTAACTTGATTATATCCTCGAAGACCCCATTTTGTTTCCAGACAGGGTCACATTCACAGGTACTGGGGATTAAGACTCAGAATTCGGAGGGTCACAGTTCAACCCATTATCAGAATGAAGACAGTGAAAATGGGGCTGGAGGCAAAAGAGGGACAGTGGGGTCAGTGCAGGAGCTCTGAGGCCTAAACTCAGAAAGTAGTGGGGCCAGCCTGAATGCCCCCGTCTCACACTGCAGACAGAGGACCGGCTGCCTGGAATTCGAGAAATTGTCTATTTCCCAAATCAGTTCTTACGTTTGAAGGAGTTGAGTCTTTTTGGGAAGTGTGCCTGTGATAAATGAAGATCATTTCTGTGCAATGATATGAAATTCGCCTAATATGTAAACTTTGAATTAGACATTTCTCTAGGAAGTACAGGGCCCTACTTTGGGGCTTAAATTATGACTTGATGCAATTCAGATTAAGTGTCATTACTTTCATAGAAATCATAATAATGCACATAAAGAAATCACTTTTAATTGATTGTCCAATTGACCTAAATAGAAAGATAGAAAACTTACGTGTTTGCTCTAGAAAAGAAGCTCATTGGGAAGCTAATTGTGAGGCTTCCATACCAGTGTATTTGGTGAGCAACTCAGAAAGATATTTTAATTAAATCACGCTGTTAATATTTCCTCTTATTACTAGATCCGCTCTACGGGTCTGTAATTCTAATAAGGCTTCAATAAATGTGCTTTTACTGTATGCAGAATGTGTCTAAGGGGATATGGTGTTACAGCCCTAGCTGTGCTCACATGTAGATGTCATTCAATAGGGTTAATATTAATTACCATTTGTTGAGGTTTTGTTGCTGACCCAGTTTATATCCTAGGGGCTGATTCCCTTCGGTTAGGTGAGAATGGTCAGCTTTCTGGCTTTGAAATACAAGATATTGGGCTTTTCAGCTTCCTTTCTCTGCCATATTGTTCTGCCACTCCACACTCCACCCTCAACAAGTCGATCCCCGTGAGTTCGGAAAAAAGGAAAGAATTAAGTAAAAAGTGACCCGTGTTTCTCTTACAAGATCACATGTTCAAATGTAGCATCTTGGCTGCTCAACAGAAAAATAATACCTTTTATGTAATTAAAGCAGGCACAATCCTCTGTTCTGGTTCCATTTATTTCCTCTTTAACAAATGTCAGCATCTTGGCTGAGTAGCTGAGTACCTGAGTCATAATTCCCAATGTTTTATTGCTGTGTTATCTATAGTCGTTCCCATCTTCAGATCAGATACATGATAAACAAGTTCCATGTTGTCTTTCTCTTGTAGCAGGGCCCCAGAATTTCCAGGACCAAGACTGTGCTTTCTGACTGACACTGTACATGGGCATACACCCTTGGCATGTCAGTCTCACCTGTTCCCTGGCCTAGGTCCTTTCCTGTGTATTCAAACCTCAAAATATTATTATCTGGCCACTTTGCCAGCTAAACTTTGTTCTGATCCATTTTTTTCTTTCATTGAGGAATGAGCTATAGATATCGTGATACAGGTAAGAATGAAAAGCACTGTTCCGTAAAATATAAAAATGCCTGAGAGCATCTGGAGAATGTAGGAACAATTCTTTATTCTTATATCAGCATATATTTTACTGAGCATCTACTATTTACAAAACACTGTGTGGGATATAAAGAGACATAAAGCATAGTCCTTTCCCTCAAGGAACTGACCAGTAGTAGAGTCTATGGGGCATGAACAGCATAACATAAAGCAGAATGGCAGCAGAATGGCAGTAAATGTTGTAATTAACATCCATTGTTCTGTAAAAGGGGAGAGGGAATAATAATGCACTGTGAAGGGGCGCCTGGGTGGCGCAGTCGGTTAAGCGTCCGACTTCAGCCAGGTCACGATCTCGCGGTCCGTGAGTTCGAGCCCCGCATCAGGCTCTGGGCTGATGGCTCTGGGCTGATGGCTCGGAGCCTGGAGCCTGTTTCCGATTCTTTGTCTCCCTCTCTCTCTGCCCCTCCCCTGTTCATGCTCTGTCTCTCTCTGTCCCAAAAATAAATAAAAAACGTTGAAAAATAAAATAAAAAAAAAAAAATAATGCACTGTGATTATAGGGATATCTCCTAAGGTACGTGATATTTGAGCTGAGTTTGGAAAGATGGGTAGGATTTCAATAAATGATAGAGCCCACTAGGCTGAATGCTGTCAGCCTAGGAATGGAGATGTGGAAGTGTTTCAAATGCAGAAGAAAAGGCAAGGGATCCGATGAGGAACTGTGCGCCTAAATACGCTTTTCAGTATTTCAAAATATTTTCTTTCTTTCTGGAAGCTTCCTTAATTCTTCTGGGCCAGTTAAAAGTCATTCATCTGGCACTATTTCTGGATTCTAAAGTTGACTGAAGCTATACAGAGAGATTGGGTTTCTTCATTGGTAAACATGAATGATAATTCATAACTTACAATGGTTTGAGGAAGATCAAATGAGGAAATATATGTGGAAGGGTTTGGCATCACTGATCCTGCATGTTTCACTTTTTGAGTTCGTAATTATATATTTTGTTTGATTTTTGTCTCTCCCAGGGGATTGGAAATTCGATGAGGAACTGTGTTTGTCTTGTTCATCATCTTATCACAGCATACAGTACAATATCTAAAGAAATACATGTGCTTAACAAGTGTTTTTGAATGAATGGCAAATAAAAGAATGTGTGGACTTTAGATTCCTATGGAGATGTTCTATGGGTAATATTAATGTTGTATTATATCCTTGACTCTTTCCTACTTATGACTATAAAGCAATTACAAAGCCCTAAGCCTATTTGTGAATCAGTCCTATGGTCTTGGCCTCATTTAGTGCTACTCCCCCCATATATCAAGCATTTCTTATTAAAAGTAAAATATGCAGCCAAAACTTGGTGTTGCCCAGAATTTGGAGAAATAAATATTAGACTTGGCAAAAAACCTTTGGGCCTTCCAGTACAGTCCTAACCTTTACAGTTGAAAAAAGTAAAAATCAGACAGGGAAAGGGACTCGACCAATTCTGACAACTTAATAGCAAAGCCAGGGCTAAAACGCTGGTCCCCTGATTCAAGTCCAGTCCTCATTCCAGGACACAATGTTGAATTTTCAACTTCCGTTAAACTAAGCCAGAAAATTTAATGTGCTGTGACTGGTTTTCCTCACAGGCTGTATATAGTTTAAAGGGTAAAGGTTAGCAAATCATGTACAGTGAGTATCTAAACCATGATCTTCAGGTACTTCCTTTTCTTCAATGCTGTTTCACCATTTTATTGATTCAATTTATTTGACGATTCGATCAATGTCATTATTATTAGGGGTATTCCCAAGGCAGTGAATAGCTTCCTCTATGAACTGGTATGTTATGGAATGCTGTCAAAATGGTCTCATGGAGCAATTTCGTTGCCCAAAAATGTTAGAAGGACAGACTCTAGAGCAACAGACAGCTCTTCGTTGCCTAAAAGCACCTTCTAGGAGTGCCAAAGGCACCGGAGTCTGCTAAGGAATATAGGGGAGAGTAGGCAATTTTCTTTTCCTTAACAACTAACACCAAGGGGATAGACAGTTTAAAAAGCAAAAATAAAACAACAAGCCAACAAACAAGTAATGAATATAAAAGTTAGCTTATTTGAACAAAAATGATCCAGATTGTAGCAGCAGCATCGTCATCATCATCATCTGAGAACTTATCATACACTATGAACTGTTCTGATTCCTTTTTTGTATCCTCCAATTTGTTCCTCTCAGTAGTCCTGGGCTAAAAGTATTTTTGTCCTAATTTTTCAAATGAGGAAACCAAGACATTCACAGGTTGATTAAATTGCCCAAGTTTACAAAGCTCATAACTGGTGGAAATGATTTTAACTCCGCTTGTCTGATTCTTGAAGCCTATGATATTTTGTTCTCTTGGGATAAAATACAGGTAAGATGGAGTCAGTTTTGAGAAATCCTTGAAGGCCAGACTGAATGAAGATTTGGAACAAAAAAATAAAGAAGGCTCTATAAACTCTTGAGCAGGGAAGTGGATGCTTATGTGGAAAGAGTACCGTTAATTAGACAAGCAAATGCAAGGTAGAATGAGCAGAGCCATGAAGCAGGAAGAACCAATGTGAAAGAGGCTGAGGCTAGAAAAGTAACAGCAGCATCAGACAGAACACTTCATGTTTCTAGACACAGACGAGAAAGAACTGACAGGACCAGGTGATCAGTGGAGTGTGAGATGGAGAAAATTGAGGAAAAAAACCAAATAGGACTCACATGGTTCAATACTGAGAACCAAGAATGGCAAACTAGAGAAGGCACGTCTTGGATGGAGAATGGGGGATGGATATATATATATATTTTTAATTTTTCAATTGACTGAAAACAGGAATTCATGTAATAGCCATTTGTGTTACCGGCATTTTGACCTGTCAAAGCCAGCTGCCATGTTTTGGAGCCTGATGATTTTGAGGTGAACATGAAAAAACAAGACCCTTTTTTGAAGAAGCAAAACTTGTGTTCATACACTATACTAGGGGCTATTTCCTCTTGGCCAGCTGGGTGTTATACACACAAGTAAATGCCACCTACAGGGTGAGTCAAGAAGGTTGTTGCCATGGGGCCCCTGGTGGCTCAGTTTTTTAAACAGCCAACTCTTGATCTAGGCTCAGGTCATGATTTCACAGTTCGTGGGATTGAGCCCTGCACTGGGCTCTGTACTGGCAGTGCAGAGCCTGCTTGAGACTCTCTCTCCCCCTCCTCTCTGCTTCTCCCGGGTACATGTGCTCGCTCTCGCTCTCTCTCTCTCTCTCTCTCTCTCTCAAAATAAACTTAAAAAAAAAAGAAGGTTGTTGCCAAATTGACCTTCACCCCCAAAGTTCTCCCTCACCAGTAATGCTACGCTTTCCAATATTTAAGTGCCTTCCAGTATTCAATGAACTTTGACTCTGTCTGGTTTATACCCATATGGCTGGGGCAAACCCAAACACACAAAGATCAAACACACAAAATCAAACATACACAGAGGCTTGCAGACAGTACAGAGGAGATCAGGCATAATGTTCCCCAGAGAAACCGAAAGTCACAGAAGCAATGGAAGGTTATGTCCAGAAAAATAGTGATGAATATATCTAACAGAAGGTCACCAAAGAGGCAAAATGAGTTTGTACATAGGAAAAACATCAGAAGAAAATAGAATCAAAAGTAAGTCACGAGTAGTTCAGGGCTAAAACTGTGTTAAAAATGCAAAAGTTCTGGGCATTTACTTTTATATTGTGATGCCTGCATTGTGAAATGACTTGGATCGAATGACCTAGGAAACATACAGAACTACATACAATAAGACATTTTCTCCAAATGGCCTCAGTTACCCACATGAGAATCCTCATTACCCAGATACTAGATAACTTAGTTTACATATAATTTTAATATTTTTAGGTGGGATGGGCTCAAATTTCTTTAGGATCTCATGTTTCTTTTAAACACTTTAAGCAATTTTCAAGTACATTGGAAAGAAAATGAAACAAATGGGGATGTATTCACTTGTAACTATAAAGAATGTAATGTGCCCATGGAAGAAAACACTAACCAAGATGTTCAAACAGATCAGGTGTCATTTAGGCTCAAGCAGATAGATAAAGGATAGCTTACAGTAAAGTACAGTACGTGAGCTGCAAGGCAGAAGACAGCATATGCTGCATTACTGGCACCAAGCACAGTACTTGGAATATAGTAGGACCTCATTAAATATTTGTTGAATGAAGGAGACAAAGACATTATTCCAATGAAAGGTAGTATTCAGTGTAGCCAAAGAAAAGTCTGAGGTTCATCTGATTCTTTTCTCATCTGTTCCACAAATCACAGTTCAAACACTTGCTCTGGATTGGAAGTGAAGTTATAGAAAAGTATCATGCAAACAGAAGAGAAAACAACAACAACAACCCGGGATAGCAATACTTACATTGAACAAAATAGACTTTAAAACAAAGATTAACAAGAGACACAGAAAGATATTACATCATCATAAATGGAACAATCCAGTTAGAAGATTTAACAGTTGTAAATATTTATGCACCCAACGTGAAAGTACCCAAATACGTAAAGCAGCTAAAATGAATCATGAGGGAAGTAATTGATAGTAATACAATAATAGTAGGGGATGTTAACACCCTACTTACGTCAATAGATCTTCTAATCAGAATCAACAAGGGAAAATGTCTTTGAATGACACATTGGACCAGATGGATCTAACAGATATATTCAAAACAGTCCATCCTAAAACAGCAGAGTACACATTATTTTCAAGTGCACATGGAACATTCTCCAGAAGAGATCACATATTAGGCTACAAAACAAGTCTCAACAAATTCAAAAAGACTAAAGTCATGCCATGCATCTTTTATGACCACAATGCTATAAAATTAGAAATCAGCGCCAAGAAAAAAATCTGAAAAAGAACAGAAATACATGGAGGGTAAACAACCTACTACTAAACAAGGGATGGGTCAACCAAGAAATCAAAAAGCAAATAAAAAAATACATGGCGACAAATGAAAATGGTAACACAACAGCCAAAAAATCTTTGGGATCTAGCAAAAGTTCTAAGAGGGAAGTTTATGTAATACAGGTCTACCTCAAGAAGCAAGAAAAATCTCAAATAACCTAACATTATGCCTAAAGGAAGTAGAGGAAAAAAAACAAACAAAACCCAAAACCAGTAGAAGGAAGAAAATAATAATTATTAGAGCAGAAATAAAACAGAAACAAACAACAACAAAAACAATAGAACAGATCATCAAAACCAAGAGCTGGTTTGAAAAAATCAACAACATTGATAAACTCTTAGCCAGTCTCATCAAAAAAAAAAAAGGGGACTCAAAGAAAATCAGAAATGAAAGAGGAGAAATAATGAACACCATAGAAACAAAAAGGCTTATGAGAGAATATTATGAAAACTTATATGCCTAAAAAATTGGACAACTTAGAAGAAATGGAGACATATAACTTCCCAAAATTGAATCAGGAATCAAAAAACTCCCAACAAACAAAAGTCCAGTACCACAGGTGAATTCTACCAAACATTTAAAGAAGAGTTAATACCTATTCTCAAACTATTCCATAAAATAGAAGAGGAAGGAAAGCTTCCAAATTCATTCCATGAGACCAGTATTACGGATACCAAAATTGGATAAAGACGCTACAAAGAAGAGAACTACAGGCTAATATTTCTGATGAACTGAGACTCATATCTCTGATGAACTTAGACACCAAAATCCTCAACAAAATATTAGCAAACTGAATCCAACAATACCTTAAAAAATTCATTCACCCTGATCAAGTGGGATTTATTCCTTGGATGCAAGAGTGGTACGATATTTGCAAATCAACAAGAGAAAGGATACATCAATAAGAGAAAGGATAAATACCATATGATTATTTCAGTAGATGCAGAGAGAGCATTTGACAAAGTACAACATTCATGATAAAAACCCTCAACAAAGTAGGTTTAGAGGGTACATACCCCAAAATAATAAAGACCATATAGGAAAAATCCATAGCTAACATGGTACTCAATGGTGAAAAACTGAGAGCTTTCCCCCCTAAACCAGGAACAAAACAACATAGTACTGTAAGTCCTAGCCAAAACAATCAAATAAAAATAAATACATAAAAGGCATTCAAATTGGTAAGAAAGAAGTATAACTTTCACTATCTGCAGATGCCATGATACCTTATATAGAAAACCCTCCAGACCCTACCAAAAAACTACTAGAACTGATAAATGAGTTCAGTAAGGTCACAGAATACAAAATCAATACACAGAAACTTGTTGCATTTCTATACACTAATAATGAAGTAGCAGAAAGAGAAATTAAGAAAACAGTCCCATTTACAGCTGCTCCAAAAAGAAGAAAATACCTACAAATAAACTTAACCAAAAAAGTGAAATACTTGTACTCTGAAAACTAGAAAACACTGATGAAAAAAATTGATGATGACACAAATGGAAAGCTATTCCACGCTCATGGATTAGAAGAACAAATATAGTTCAAGTGTCCATAATACCCAAAGCAATCTACAGATTTAATGCAATCCTTATCAAAATACCAACAGTTAGCTAAAAACATCCTGACAAAGAACAAAACAGGAAGTATCACAACCCCAGATTTCTTTTTTTTTTTTAATTTTTTTTTAACGTTTATTTATTTTTGAGACAGAGAGAGGACAGAGTATGAACGGGGGAGGGTCAGAGAGAGGGAGACACAGAATCGGAAGTAGGCTCCAGGCTCTGAGTTGTCAGCACAGAGCCCGACGCGGGGCTCGAACTCACGGACCGCGAGATCATGACCTGAGCTGAAGTCGGCCGCTTAACCGACTGAGCCACCCAGGCGCCCCAACCCCAGATTTCAAGATACATTATAAAGCTGTAGCAATCCAAACAGTATGGTATTGGCAGAAAAATAGACAGATCAATAGAACAGAATAGAGAGCCCTGAAATAAACCCATGATTGCATGGTCAATTAATCTTCAATGAAGTAGGCAAGAATACGTAATGGGAAAAAGACAGTCTCTTCAACAATTGGTGTGAAAACTGGTCAGCTACATGCAAAAGAATGAAACTGGATCACTTTCTCTCACCATGCAAAAAATAAATTCAAAATGGATTAAAGAGCTAAATGTGAGACCTGAAACCATACAAATTCTAGAAGAGAGCACAGGCAGTAATTTCTCTGACATCAGCCTTGGCAACATTTTTCTAGATGTCTCCTGAAGCAAGGGGGAAAAAAAAGCAAAAATAAACTATTGGGACCACATCAAAATAAAATCTTTTACACAACAAAGGAAACAATCAACAAACTAAAGGGCAACCTATGGAATGGGAGACTTTTGCAAATGGTATATCTGATTAAGGGTTGGTATCCAAAATCTATAAAGAACTTATACAACTAAACCCCCAAAAAACAAATAATCCAATTAAGAATGGGCATGAAGAGACATTTCTCCAAAGAAGATATCCAGGTGACCAACAGACACATGAGAAGATGTTCAACATCACGCATCATCAGGGAAATGCAAATCAAAACCCCAGTGAGATATCACCACACCCTTCAAAATGGCTAAAATCAGAAACACAGAAAACAAGTGCGCTGGCGAGGATGTGGAGAAAAATGAAGCCATGTGCACTGTTGGTGGGAATGCAAAATGGTGCAGCCACTGTGGAAAAGAGTATGGAGGTTCCTCAAAAAATTAAATATCGAATTACTATATGATCCAACAATTTTGCTACTGTGTATTTTCCCGAAGAATATGGAAACACTACTTTGAAAAGGTACATGCATCTCTCATGTTTCTTGCAGGATTATTTATAATAGCCAATTTATGGAGGTGGCCCAAGTGTCCATCGATAGATGAGTGGATAAAGAAGAGGTAGAATATACATACAATGGGATATTACTCAGTCATAAAAAAGAATGAAATCTGGCCACTCGCAACAACATGGAGAGAAGTAGAGGATATAAAGCTAAGTGAAATAAGCCAGTCAGAGAAAGACAAATACCATATGATTTCACTCATATGTGGCATTTAAGAAACAAAGAAAAAAGAGACAAACAAAAAAAAACACCCCAGACTCTTAAATATAAGAACAATCTGGTGGTTACCAGAGGGAAGATGGGTAGGAAGGATGAGTGAAATGGGTGAAGAGAATTAAGACAACACTTACGGTGATGAGCACTGAGTAATGTATAGAATTGTTAAATCACTATATTGTACACACGCAGTTATATAACACTGTATGTTAATGATACTGGAATTTTAAAAAAAGAATTGGCACGTCAGGTAAAATTTAAATACAGCGAAAATAAACAAAATACATTAAAAATAATAAATTAAAAATTCAAACAGCTGCTCTGTGCCAGAAACAACAGTAGGTACGTGATTATCATACACAATCTTCATGGAGTTTCTATGATGATGCAAGACACATAAAAATAAATTAGCAAAATGGAATAATAATAATATTTATAAGAATTGGAAAAAATAAATAGGATGCTAATAAAGAGAATACCAGGAAACCTACTTAATTAGTCGGGTCAGAAAAGGGCCACTCTTAGAAAGTAGCATTTACTTTGAAACCTGAAATATGAGAATGAACCAGTAATGTGGAGAAATAAAGTTAGATATTTCCAAGCAGTTGAAATAGTATAAAAACCCGAGGAGCTGGAAATAGCTTGATATGATAAAGGAGCAGACAGAAATCCTTTTGTAGGTAACTTGTTTTCTATGTCTTCAACCTTTTCTCTTCGGGTCCTAAACTTTACTCAAATATTATGTGATTAAATAGGTATTCTTTTCAAATGTTTATTCGTTATTTTGAGTTTTCAGACACTTAGTCCCTGAGAGTCGTTCCAATAAAATTGGGGTTTTTTTTATTATTTTCATCATTTCCTCCCTTCTATAATCTCAGTTCTCTATTTTGAGTATCTCACATTTTTTTATAAAAAGGAAAGTGTCACGTTTATTCTTACCATTCAGAGGTGACCGTTGTTAACATGTTGACATTTATCCCTGTGGTCGCTTAGAAACATATTATGAATACTTTGAGTATTTTTCTTCACGTAGCTTGGAATTTCTGCATCTATTTTCTGTGCCCTTAATTATTCTCATATTTTTCTTCACTTCTTTTGGCGCTGGGTTCAGAAATGATATTAACCGTGATAGCTTATCATAAGCTGTGCATTCAGTGGTGATCTCTTATTATGTATTTCATTTACAGATTTATTTTTTTTTTACAATGCCATTTTAATTATTACTTTGTCATTATAGTAGAAAACATTTACCATGAGACCTACCACCTTAACGAATTGTTGTATAGTCACAGTGTCATACAGCAGAACTCTAAAATTTATTCATCTTCTATAACTAAAACTTTATACTCCTTGAATAGCAACACCCATTCCCCCCTTCCCCTGGCCCCTGGCATTGCCATTCTATTATTTGCTTCAAGGAATTTGACTACTTGAGATCTCTCTTGTAAGTGGAATCATGAAGTATTTTTCCTTCTTTGACTGAGTTAGTTCACTTAGCATAATGTACTCCAGGTTGATTCATATTGTCACATAGGACAAGATTTCCTCTTTTTTTCTCTTTCTTTTTAAAAAATGTTTATTTACTTATTTTGAGGGTGGGAGGGGCAGAGAGAACAGGAAAGAGAGAATTCCAAGCAGGTTCCACACTCAGCGCGGAGCCCGACGCATGGCTAGATCCCACGAATTGTGAGATCATGACCTGAGTGGAAATCAAGAGTCAGATGTTTAACTGACTGAGCCACCCAGGCGCCCCTCTCTTTCTTTGAACACTTCTCTTCACGTTGCTTCTGTGACACTACACTCCTCTGTTCTCTCTCCTGTTTGTTTCTTCTTGGCGTTCTTTGCTACCTCTTTCTTTTTTTAAAAAAAAAAATTTTTTTTTAACGTTTATTTATTTTTGAGACAGAGAGAGACAGAGCATGAACGGGGGAGGGTCAGAGAGAGAGGGAGACACAGAATCTGAAACAGGCTCCAGGCTCTGAGCAGTCAGCACAGAGCCCGACGCGGGGCTCGAACTCACATACCGTGAGATCGTGACCTGAGCCGAAGTCGGACGCTTAACCGACTGAGCCACCCAGGCGCCCCCTTGCTACCTCTTTCTTTATTTGAGCTCGGGATGTTGCAGAACTCCACATCTTCCCTCTGTGTAAACCCTCTCCTTAGGTAATCTCACTCGGCCCTTGACGGCTTTAAATCTCATCTATGTGCTAATGGCAATTATATGTCTAGTTTGCACTGGCCTCCTTGCTGTTCCTCAAACACATCAGGCACATTCCTGCTCCAAGACTACATTTTCTCTTTCCTTTGCCTAGAATGTTCTTGGAAACAATTTTTTTTTTAACTTCACACCAAAAGCAAAGGCAACAAAAGCAAAAATAGGCAAGTGGGACCGCATCAAACTAAAAAAACTTCTGCACAGCAAAGGAAACCATCAACAAAAAGAAAAGGCAACCTGCAGAAGGGGAAAACCATATATTTTTTTAAGTTTATTTTTTTAGTAATCTCTACACCCAACTTGGGGCTCAACCTCATGACTCCTGAGATCAAGAATCACATGTTCTTCTGACTGAGCCAGCCAGGTGCCCCAGAAAACCATATTTTTGAAAAGGATTGATATCCAACATATATATGGAACACATACAACCCAATAGGAAAAACTCAAATAATTTGATTTAAAAATGGGCCAAGGACCTGAATAAACATTTCTTCAAAGAAAACACCCACGTGGCCAACAATAATATAAAAATGTCCTCAGGGCACCTGGGTGGCTCAGTCAGGGAAGCATCCGACTTCAGCTCAGGTCATGATCTCATGGTTCATGAGTTGGAGCTTGGAGCCTGCTTCACATTCTGTGTCTCTGTCTCTCTCTGCCCCTTCCCTGCTCACACACTCAGTCTCTCTCTCCCTCTCTCGCTCTCGCTCTCACTCTCGCTCTCTCATATAAATAAACATTAAAAAATTAAAAAAATATATATTTTTAAAATGTCCTCAACATCAGTAATCATCAGAGAAATGCAAATAAGAACCACAATGAGATATTATTTCATCACACTTATCAGGATTGGTATTCTTAAAAAGACAAGAAATAGTAAGTGTTGGCCAGGGTATGGAGAAAAGGGGACCCTTGTACACGATGTAAGAAAATGTAAATTGGTACAGCCACAACGGAAAACAGCATGGAGGTTCCTCAAAAAATTAAAAATAAAACTGTATAATTCAGCCATCCTACTTCCGAGTATATATCCAAAAGAAATGAAATCAGTGTATCAAGGAGATACCTGCACTCCCATGTTCATGCAGCATTCCTTAAAATAACCAAAATACGGACACATCCTAAATAAATATATGTGATGAATGAAGAAATAAAGGAAATGGATTATATACATATAGTGGAATATTATCCAGTCATAACAAAGAAAGAAATCCTGCCATTTGCCACAACATGGATGAACCTGGGGGAGATATTATGTTAAGTGAAATATGCTAGACACAGAAAGATAAATATTTTTGTGATTTCACCTACATGCCGACTCTAAAAAAGTTCAAATCAGAACCCAAGTGGAAGGTGGTTGCCAGGAACTGGGGGGGGGAGGGAAATGGTGTGATATCGGTCACAATGGGTAAACTTTCAGTTGGAAGGTGAATAAGCTCTGAGGATCTAATATGAGGCACAGAGACCGTAGTTAATACTATATTGTACACTTGAGATTTGCTAAGAGACTAGATCTTAAATATTCTCACCACCAAAAGAAATGGTAACTATGCGAGGTCATGAATGTGTTCATTGGCTTGGTTATGTTAATCATTTCACAATGTATAGACGTGTCAACTCATCGCATTGTATACTTTTAATACATGTAATTTTCATTTGCTAATTATACCTCAGTCATGCCGGAAAGAATAAAATGAAGCTGGCCATGTGAAGTCACAGAGACACATGAGGAGAACATCATGATGATGAAGGCAACCGCAGAAGTTTGCTGGCGAACCAACAAAAGCTAGATGAGGCAAAAACAAAAACAAACACAAAAAACGAAGAACGAACATTCCCCTAGAGGTTTCACCGGGAGCAAGACTCTACTGACAACTTCATTTCAGAGTTCTGGCCTCCAGAACTCTAAGACAATGTATTTCTGTTGCTTAAGCCACCAAGTTTGTGATATTTCGTTATAGCAGCCCCGGAAAGTGAATACGCACTCTTGGCACGGCTTACCGAGAAACAGCTGAACAGGTTCTGTAACTTCCAGTGTTTTATGCTTATGTGAGCATAAGACTACAGAAAAAGATGCAAAATGCTGGAAAGCATGCATCAGCGGCCTTATGGAGTTTTGCCCTGTTGGAGAAGGGAAAGAAGAACTTCCTCACTCAGGAGATATGGGAAGGGTTCCAAGAAATTCAGTCAGAGATTGGAGGTGTGTGCGGTGAGGAAGAGAAGCATTTAATTACCTCGTTAGATTTCTCTTTATGCTGGTGATTCTTCAAGTGTGATCCCTGCACCATCATCATCATCATCATCACCCCTTGAGAAATTGTTAGTCATGTAAATTACCGGGCCCCACTCTAGACCTACTGAATCAGAAACCCTTGAAGTAGGTCCCTGCCGTGTGTGTTTTAACAAGCACTCCAGGCGATTTTAAAGAACACCAAAGTCTGCACACTGCTGATTTATGTGGTGGACGTGCTGGTTTGCCCCCTGTGCCTATTTCAGTGGAGAAAAGAGAATTGGAGAGAAATTGCTGGGTGGCCAGGGGGCAGCAACAATAAAGCAGGTAGTCTCCAGGTCGCGCATAATAAGGATGCATTATTTTCTCACGGATCAAGTGGACACCGTAGAAGATTTTGAGCCATACTCCTGTTACTATAGCCAGAAGGTCTGGATGCAGGATGAGGGCAAGTCTAGCAGCAATGTTCTGTGGGATGTTCCCCTGAGTATGAAGAATGATGGGGAAGGGAGGGCAGTGTTGAAAAGGTCTGGCTGGTGTGAATTGACCATAAATGTTCACTTAAATCTGAGTTTAGAGCTCTTGTATGGCATCCTTTAAAATATCTTCTCTCCTAGAAAATAGGTTAACTTAACCCCAGGGCTCGCTGGTCCTCACTATGGAAATGGGTGGGCTAAACAGGCTGGGAGTCATTTCGGTGCAGGAAAGACAGATTTTGGATGTAAATAGTGTGAGAATGTTAAATCGCAATTTTTGTTAAAACCGGTCTTGCCTTGACTACCACAGCGTTCTTTTCTTTTTGTTTTTGAGACGAGAGAAACATGTTATGATGTGTATATTCAGAAGCCATACACAGATAAATGACATTTGTCAGTTTATAACCAAAGCTAAAATTCGAGATGCAGGAAGTAGTTCTTGAATGGTTATATGTTGACAAGATCAGAAAACCAGCAATTTAGTCTAGAAAGAAAATTCTAGACAATGGTGGGCCTGGATTAGAAAGGATTGGATTGGATTCTAAAATGGTGGGGCCTTTTGGGTGTGGGGATGGGTGAAATAGGTGATTGAGATTAAAGAGTACATTTATCCTGATGGACACTGAGTAATAATGCACATGATTGTTGAGTTACCATATTGTATACCTGAAGCTGTCACTGTGTTAACTATACTGGAATTAAAATTAAAAACTTAAAAAAATAAAATAAAATAAAATGGTGGGCCTTTAGATAGAAACCATTCACATAGGTGATAAATAATAGGCCGCAGGCTAAATAGATAGAAAATTAGTTTTGCGGGCTTAAACATGTGGAGTCTAAAAGAGTCATCTAAACCACGTCAATATATAATGCAAGAATATCCTCTCCCATTTCTCTGCAAGTGATCAACCAGCCATTAGTTGAATGTTTCTAGTGACAAGGGACTCACTGCTTCCTGAAACAGACTGTACCACTTTTGAATAATGGCATTGCTCTGAATGTCCACCCTCATATTGTACTGATCTTTGCTTGCCTGTAACTTCTGTTGGCATATTGGTGGAGAATTGGGAGAATAAATACTGACTAAATTGAATAGAAATTGGTCTTGAACTAGCCCTCTTGGGCCACACATTTTCCAATTATCCACATTTAGGACATTAGTCATAATGAATGTTATATTGAAATATGCATTTGTTAATGTCTTAAGTAGGGCAGAATAAGTTACCTAGGAGACTGAACTTACCCATGTACCTACAAGATTAAATAAAATATAGAAATGAAATATTTTTGTCATAGTAAAGTACTACACAAATGTAATGGGTATTGTCACAGCAATGACACTATCCATCCTTGGCATGAAAATTTTACCAGGATAAACAGTAGAGAAGGATTAATGTCGCTGTACAAGTGAAAAGAAAATGTCCCCAGCGCCACTTTTTTGGGTAGATAGTCCCGTTTCATTTCTGTTTTGTTCCTGGCTCTACTTAGGATGTACCCAGCTAAATCACAAAAGAAGGGAAGGAATCAAGACAATTATGTAGATACAGGAACAAATAGGAGTTGGCACCTGTGCTAGGAATTCAAGGTAGGCAGTTGGTTTGGATTAGGTGAGTATTGAGTGAGTGAAGCCACTGCTACAACACTTGTTGCGAAAAGAATTTGAGGAAAGAAACTTAGGTGTTACCAAGTGGTATTGCTAATGAATTGAGCCACTTGATGACTTGAATATTTATCCTTAAGGAACCCAACACGTAGATATCTGACCAGGCTAGGAGGCCCTCTCATCCAAACTACTTTTCCCACAAAGGATAACACGTTAATGCATGAACTTGAATTAGTCTACTAATGTTGGAATGCTGGGAAGATGATTCTCCACTAGCTGGGGAAGAGAAACACACTAGCTATTGAAGACAGTCACAAGAATCTTTTCAATGCCGGGGTCCTACTTACATTTACATGTTTGCACACCTGTGCTTATATAACTTCATACCTTCTCATAGGGGGCTTCATCGAGTTCTACTCAGTGACCCGAACCACTAACTTAGCTGCCTTCAGGTCGTGACAGCCTCTAAGGATCTTCTCTTGTTGAAACTGAAAATGTTTTCATATAAAATATGGTAGCAAGTGAAAGAGGAAAGCCAGTTGAGACCAAACCTTAAAGACCTAGTAAGTGTGTCCAATAGGAAAAGCTATCATAATAGACCTGGGAAGTGTGTCCAATAGGACAAGCTATCATAATAGAGGCATCAGAGTGACCAGTAAAAACCACATTATCTCCATGGGAGAAGCTGTGAAAGGGGTGGAGGAAAAGGAAAAGATGGGAAGTACAAATGTGGTAGTTCTCTCCCCAAGGCAGTTTGCTCGGCTGGGAAGAGGGGGAATAAAATCTTTCCCCTAAATATGTCTTTCTGAGTATTAACAAGTCAGTAGTTTCCATGACATATATAAGCTACTAGGTTTTATTTCATCCCACATAATCAAGTAAGCAAAAGGTTTTACTGTCTTGTGCATAATGAATAAATCCTACATTTTCCACTAAGTGTTACTCATAAGCAAAATATGTGGAATTAAGATATGAACAATTTAGAAAGATTATACGTTCCTATGACACTACTGTTTAGTCATATAAGTTAAAAATGATTTATTTGTAGCAGAAGGGTAGGAAGCCACCATGGCACTTATCTGGGCCATGCCCTTATTTTACAGAGAGAAAATGGAGTTCCTTTGTGTCCCCCACCCAACCCAGGGGACTAGGGAGGCACAAATTCAAGCTAGCCTTTTGGCCTTCAAGGTTTCATTTGGTCAGGAGATTCTCTCCAAGGTTGTCTACTTCAAAAACAAACAGTAAGGATAGTCTAAGAAGGGTCCTTGAGGGAAAGTTCAAAATACACAAAGTGACCCAGTTACAAACAGCGAGTTTAGAGGTGCAGAATCAGTATTATTAAAGATAAATCGTGCCTTGTTTCCAGACCTAAGTGGGTCAAGATCAGAATGGGAACAGGTTGGGAGCAGGTGAGAGCAAAGAGGGGCTGTTTTTTCATAGACTATGGATCACATCTATTGGTCTATGGTGAATGCTGCTTGAAGTGAGCTGGGTTAAAAGAACAATCTAGAAAGAAATAGATGGGTATGCGGCTTTCCAAACTTAGCAAAGACTAGAACCCAGACCCAATTCCTAGTGCAAAGCATTGTCCTCCAAGCCATTTGTAAACACATTTATAGAAATACTCAATGTAGATTAGATGAGACAGCAATAGATTCCAGGAAGGTTCGTTTGTTCTTTCTTCCTTCCTTCCTTCCTTCCTTCCTAACTTCCTTCCTTCCTTCCTTCCTTTTTTCTCTTCTTTTCTCTTCTTTCCTTTTCCTTTCCTTTCTTCTTTCTTTTCTTTTCTTTTCTTTTCTTTTCTTTTCTTTTCTTTACAACTCAGGATAAGAAAATTACAGCTGGATCAACTCACTGATGTAGTTGATAACTTTAGCCCCTGCCCCATTTTGCAAGTACAGCACTGGGCTTTTTATTACGTACAGGTCTACGGTCTCATTCTGTAGACTGGTCACACTTTTCATATGAATGTTTCAGAGACTCACTTGGAAATCTGATTCATCCCTACATTAGCTACACTTAGAAATGAAATTCTTTTGGGGTTTTCTTGGTGTTTATGAGAGGCCTTGAATATTGCACGTTTGAAAACACATTCGAAGTTTTGCTGAGAGTCAGGAGATGGATGCACACCAGGGAAAGTGGCTTTTTGGTAGAAAAGCTCTATGTTGATGATAGGCGTCAATGACAATTTGTACCTTGACATAAAATTTAAGCTGACTGGATGTTCCAAGATAAGAACTCAATCAACATTTCCTCCATTTCTTGAGGTGAAATGCTTTTTTGGTATACAATTTACTCTTGTTTTCTATGGAACTTAAGAGATAGAATATGGGTCTGATCAGTCTGCTCTTCAATGTTTAAAGGCTAAGACTGTTCTATCCAAGCCTTAATTTTAAGATAGGCCATTAAAGCTGTAAATGCAATGAACACAAGACTCCATTATTTGGGCATTTTCTTTAGCTGTGCCTTTGTTGGAGTATCGAGAGCAGTGCTGAGCCATTACTGACTATTGCTTTCCTTCCATTGATCTGATCTTCCATTGATTATGATTAGAAAAAAAATTACAGTGTTAGGCAGAAAAAAACATCTATTTAACTGCTGACCCTAGCATCACATAGTGGTAGAAAGAGCTTATTTTAAGCATTTGTTGGTAATAAAAAGAAAAGCAAAAGGTAAATAATGGGAAGCTGATAAGTAATTTGGGGAGTCTGCCTTCTTTCTTGTTGAAGACAAGGAGCATGGCTCTTTCATCAGCTGCTAGCTTAGCAGTTGGCAAACAGTGATTCCTGAAAACATGCCCACTGGAAGCGTGAATGAATGAACGGAATGCCGCACGTGTCTCTCCTCCTGCATCTTGTGTTTTGATTGTTTGCGGTCTTGGGGTCTGGGGGTTCATAGCAAGTGTCATGGCATTCTGAGTTCTGAGACATCCCTAGCCCATTCCCTGTCACTTGCTTCAAAGAGAGATCGGTAGGGGCACCTGGGTGGCTCCGTCGGTGAAGCATCCGACTTCGGCTCAGGTCATGATCTCACGGTTCGTGAGTTCGAGCCCCGCGTCGACTCTGAGCTGACAGCTCAGAGCCTGGAACCTGCGTCAGATTCTGTGTCTCCTTCTATCTCTGTCCCTTCGCCACTTGTGCTCTGTCTCTGTCTGTCTCTCAGAAATAAATAAATGTAAAAAATAAAAATAAAATTAAAAAAAACAGAGATCGGTAGGCATTTGAGGAATCCACTGAAGATTTAAAGAACCCACTGAGGTTCAACCCCGTAGCATCACCTAAGGTGCATTATTAGCATTCAGCAGAAATGATACAATGGTTTCACCATTACTTAGGCAACAGTGTCTTCAATATGCTTAATAAAGTTCAGTTGACTCTGTCAGACTGCAGGTTTACTTAAAAGTCATAGGAGCAAGATGTAAGCTTTTGAAGGCCAGCTCACCAGATTATTTCATTTAGTAAGTAGCCCTCACTTCTCAAAATCTTTTCATACATTTGGGTAGATTTCCTTCAGAAACTCATAAACTAGAGGGCATGTCTCGACCTATGCCACCATACATGTCCTCTGATTCCGGAGAAGTTACACTTTTGCAAATAGTCTGATTTTCTGGTTCCAAGTTCACAGAAACTCTGAAGCCCAGTTCTTTGATTTTTTTTTTTTTTTTTTTTTTTAGGTAAGCTGTTTTGTGCAGCAAGATAGTGTGTTTTCTGCCACAGCCATATGTTTTCTAGATGGATTTGAAACCTTCAGGTATCATCAGGATCCGTATCAATTCTAAGGTCTTTAAATGTGTTCCAATTGCCCAATTTTCATACAATCTATTCAAAGCCAAGGGACAGAGTCCTTAGAGCAAATCTAGCTGCTCCCACTGCTTTGGGACTGGGCACTCCAGCACTGTTAATTCTAGTCCATGACAGCTCTGACCCTTAGCACCCAAACGCCTTGGCTTTTTATCAAAAGTCACAATTACCATCAAGTCCTTTACAGGCCTTGCTACATTAATCCCCAGCAGTGAGGGAAGTCTGGTTTCTGAATGGTCATTGGACTACCCTTTCCATATTATTTCTGACTTTTTAAACTCTTGCTCAGGTCATTTAGGTCATTTTTTTTTTAATTTTTAAAATAATCTTCAAGTAGTTTTTCAAATATCTCCTCTGGTGTCAACAGAATTCCAAGAGTTTTTCATTACTCATAATTGACAAAATGTTGCCTGTAGATGGTAGTGGAATTCATTCCAGGACTTGTGATCACTCCTGGCAATCATCACTAAATTCGTTTTCCCACCTTCCCACAAGCAGCTAAATGTAACTGAAGAAAAAACACAACTACACAGATTGATCTCGCAGCCAGGACCCCCAAGTGGGCCCTCCCTGTGTCCAAAAATCCTATTGCATTTTTTTCTGGTCCTTTTATGCTTACGCTTCTCTTCCTCGGTTATTATTTTGCACCTTATCCATTTTTTTTTCTCATCCATTCATTCAACAAATCTTTTTATGAGCACCTATTATCTTCCTGACACTGTTTTCCGCCCCCCCCATCTAACAGTGTGTGGGTCGCAGGTATACCATGTTTTGATTGAAACACCTACGTAATGCAAAATGATTACCACTGTAGTGTTAGCTAACATCTCCATCACGTCATATAATTACCATTTCTTTAAAAAAATTTTTTTTTTATTTGAGTATAGTTGGTGCACAATGTTACATTAGGTTCAGGAGCACGACATATCGATTGGACACCACACGATGCTGTCACAACATCATTAGCTATATTCCTTATGCTCTGCCTTTTATTCCCATGACTTACTCATTTCGTAAATGGAAGCTTGTAGCTCCCTCTCCCCTTCACCTATTTTGCCCATCCCCCCACCCCCCTCCCTTCTGGCAACCATCAGTTCTCTCTATTTCATAGGTCTGATTCTGCTTTCTGTTTGTTTACTCATTTGGGTCTTTTTAGATTCTACATTAGTGAAATTATATGGTATTGGTCTTTCTCAGCCTGATTTATTTCACTTAGCATAATACCCCCTAGGTCCATCCATGTTGTCGCAGATGGCGCAATCTCACCCTTTTTATTGTTGAGTGATATTCCGTTGTATATATACCACATCTTCCTTGTCCATTCATCTATTGATGGACCCTTGGGTTGCTTCTAGACCTTGGCTATTGTGAGTAATGCTGCAATAACATAGCAGTGCACATATCTTTTCAAATGAGCATTTTCACTTTCTCTGGGTAAATACCCAGTGGTGGAATGATTGGACCACACAGTATTTCTATGTTTTTATTTTTTGAGGAACTCCCATACTGTTTTCCACACTGACTCTACCAATTTACCGGTTCTTTTTTTGTGGTGAGAACATTGAAGATCTTACACCACTCACCAGAATTAACTTGAAATGGATTAAAGACTTGAATGTAAGACCCGATCCCAAATAACTCTTAGAAGAAAACATAAGGGGAACAGCTCCTTGGCCTTAGTCTTGGCAATGGCTTTTTTGGATATGGCGCCAACAGCACGAGCAGCCAAAGCAAAAACTAATAAGTGGGACTACATCAAACTAAAAAGCTTTTCACTGCAAAAGAAGCAGCGGGTCTTTCTCCTGCATTATCAACTATTCACCTGTTGCACATTCCTATTATGCAAACGTGTTGGAATGGATCCCCTCTTCAAACACAAAGTAAACAACAAAACTCACTCAGTGTCACACGCTCCTCAACTCAGTACCTACTTCTCTACCCCTTTTTACAGACAAATGCACTGTTCAGTCTTCAGACCCTTTCTCATTCACCCTCTCAGTAGGTTTGATACAGTTGATCACCCATATTCCTTGAGACACTTTCTTCTGTTTTCCGGGAAACCATTGTCTTGCCTCTGCTTTTACCTCTCTGGCTACTGCCTTGCAGATTCCTTTCATGATTTTCTTTATTGCCTTCACCTCTAACCATAAGAGTGTCCTTGGCCTTTGGAAACCCCTTCTCTATCAACAGTACTCCCCAGGCGGTTACATCCACTCTACCGATTCCTCAGGCAAAAAGAAACATGGCATTATCTCTGGTCCACCTCATTCTCTCACTCTCACATCCAATCCATCAGCAAATCCTGTTAGTATTTTCCTGAAAATATATTCAGAACCTATTTCTGACTTCCTTCACTATCCCACAGTCCCAGCTTCCATCACCTGAATGAATGCACTAGCTCTCTGGTTTCCCTCATTTTATTCTTCCCCAAGTCAGGCTGTTCTCCACACAGCATCCAGAGTGATCCTTTTAAAATAGGAATCAAATCGGGATGCCTGAGTGGCTCAGTCAGTTAAGCGTCTGAGTTCAGCTCGGGTCATGATCTCGAGGTCCATGAGTTCGAGCCCCGCATCGGGCTCTGTGCTGACTGCTCAGAACCTGGAGCCTGCTTCAGAATCCGTGTCTCCCTCTCTCTCTGCCACGCCCCTGCTTGCTCTCTCTCTCTCTCTCTCTCTCTCTCTCAAAAATAAACATTAAAAAATTTTTAAATATGAATCAAATCATATCCTCTAAACAAAACTATCCAGCGAATTCCCATCTTACTCACGTAGGGCCAATAATTATACCATATTCTACAAGATGCTGCGTGAGATTTCTGCCTGCCTTTCTTACCTCCTTTGTTCTCTCTTCCTCTGCTTTACTCTGGTCCAAGCACTGGGCCTCCTTGCTGTTCCTTGAATGTGCCAACCGCATACCTTCCCCAGGGCCTTTGTACTCATCATTCTGTGTATCTAGAAAGTTCTTACCTTGGATAAATGTGATTTGTTTTCTCACTTCATTCAGGTCTCTGCTTAATGGTCGCCATAGATCGGGGTATTTCTGCATCTACGTTATAAAAACCAACCAATCACCCTCTAATTCACCCATTTAAAAAGTTATTGTACACAACACTTCTTCACACCTGATCGATATACTAGATGTGTTTGTTTCCTGATTGTTGCCCTCCCCATACACTAAAATAAAAGTAAAATTTAGATCTTGGTTTTCTTGAGTGCTATGCTCATAGTATATAATATTAGTTGGCATCGAGTCGGTGCTCGATAATAAATATTTATTGAGTAAATGAATTAACTCCCACCCTTCATTCATAGATCTCCTCTAACTGCCCTCTTACTACATCTCTGAGCCTCAGAGCCCTGACTTTTTGTGTTTATTCCCTCTGCCTGGGATTTTTGCATGTATGGCTCGCTCTCAGTATTCAGGTCTGAGCTGAAATCTCTTCTCACCAGGGAGGCTTTCTCTGATCACCGAACATAAGTTATGTGCCATCCAGGTGTCTCTCTATCCCACCACCCAGTTTCATTTTGTCCGTAACACTTTTTGCTATCTGTATTCATCTTGTGTGTTCCTTTACTTGCCTATTGTCTCTCCCCCAGCATCTCACCACCCACTAGGGCAGTGTCTGCATCTACGTGATACTCCATGATTATTGAGTTTAATGTGTTCCAAAAGAATTGAGAGTTCTCCAGAGTCGACTCCAGCTCCGCTTCTCTCAGGTAGCTTCATTACTTTGAACCATTGTTATTACTTCTCTACCTTTTTGGCAAAAAAGAGGAGCTATGCATTGCACTACTGGGACATGTGGGAAGCAAACAGATAAGAACTTGATTTTGTTTGCTACTTTTCCCTTTAAATTTGCTTTGCTGGGCCCCTGACTGAATACCTGTTCTTCCCACAGATTTGTGGTTATTTTCAGACACTCTATGGGTGTCCAGTGTCATGCTCCCAGGTGATTTCAAGGCAGAATCTCTCGCTCCTGTTCCAGCTTAGGCTTCAGTCAGGAAATAGGATGTGGCTGTTTTCTTTTTGTCTGCCTGCTTTGCGTTTCTGCATCTCTGTCTCTGCTTGGGAAGTGGGGCTTGGAATAGAGATGAAGCAGTTGAAAATGTGGCATAGGCATATGCTTATTCGACTGGTACCACGGCGCGTAACTACTGAAGTATTCTCTGGGCCTGAAAAGTATTCAAAGCTAATTCTTTCCCTCTTATCCTGGGCCAGGCGTACACAACAGAAAAGTCAAGGCCAAGGATTGACTCATTCAACTGGTAAAGATGCGATGATACGATTCTACATCCAGAGAGTTTATTACATTACTAAACAAAGCTATTATTTATTTGTGACATAACTAAAGGAAAGAAGACTACTCATAGATGTGGGCTCTCCGTGGTCCCCGTCCCACACAGTAAACATGGTATCATTGAAACAAAGGGGCTTATAGTCTACGGCTGTATTCCGAGGGCGAGCATGGCAGAAAGCCCCTACCTCATCAAGATGTGGACGGTGAGGAGAAACTGTTGCGTGACAGCCTCCCAGGGATGATAAGGAGGCCAATGGGAGGTAGTCTTAGGGCAGCGTCTCACAGATTTCCCCTCCTGTTGTGTTCCAGGAGCATCACCAGGCATTCTGCCGAGACCCAGATAGGCTGCAGTTCCCCCATCCGCCTGTGTGGCCTGTACAGACACACGCCAGCTCACCGAGGCGCCACGGTGGAACCTTTCCTTGTACCTTGTGGTTCTTCTCACGTTCTTCAGTGACATCCCGCCCTCACACTGGAGATCTGTCTTTACGGTTTTCTTCGGACTGTTGATACGCCTCGCTCCAATCTGTCTTGCCCTGCTCTTTCTGAGCCCGCTGGATTCCCACCCCAGTGTCAGGAACATGTCTTAAGCTCTAAGTTGTGCCATTGGAATTCTGCCCCATAGACTTTAGGTGAGGGGCAGGCCCCTCAGTCCCACCCCATAGTAAATGAGACTCATTGCACACTCCTGTCTTTCTCCAACAATCCTTTTCTCAAAACCTCTCAACCTCTATCTTATGATCCCTTTATATAGCCTTTAATGGATGTGAGGACTCTGAGATTTGTATGACCTCTTATTCACACTGGCTTTGCATCTAGGTGTGGGACCTAGGTTTGATTTCAGTACTTGTCAACCTTGGCTCTCTGCCTAAAGATCTATTTTAATATCACATGATACAGAGTTCTCTCATTCTAAATAAATCATAATTTCAAGATAATTCATATTACTGATCCTTTCTTAAACCACTGTAACTTACTAATGTCCTGTAAGTCTCTCTGGCATGTGCTTTTCAAAGTAGTACACTGTTGGAGGACAGATGGCAACTCTTTATCTTTTTATCTTTATCCATAAGGATTTGGTAGTATACCCTCATCAAGTTCATCAGAGAAAACCAAGATTTCCTAGGAGACAGACTATAGGGCAATTGAAATGGGAAGATGAGGGCAGGAGGACCTATTAGAGTTCACTGTATCAAACTCTGGTGCCTCCCACAGAATTTGACACTTCATCCCGTTCGGAGCGCACATCACCCTCTCCTTCCTGGGTAAGCATCACTTCATTGGGAGTCACTTTAGCAGATAGGATTGTAAGTTCCCTCGGAATGGTTGAGTTGACCAAAGCAGGCTGAGAAACTCTTTAGGGAATGTTTAACAGGGGGTCCAGTGTATTGGCAAGATGGGATATGTCTTCAGAATATACTAACTGCTCCTCCATTCATTCACCAAGCACACGTGTATTGAATTCTGTGTTTCTGGCACAAGTTTGAATTTGATTTGGTAACTTCCGTTAGACAAGCATGTGGGATATGGAACTCTGAGATTCAGGTGATACTAAATGCTAGCTCTTGAGGGGATTGTGCAAATCTCAGCAGGGCCACGTTTGTGGACTATTCTGCAGCCGATGGAGAATATTGCAGTTCTGTGCACGTATACCTCGGGCATGGAAGCAGAAAACTACTCCTAGCTTCTGCTTTTCTCCTTACACACTTTAGGCGTTTGGAAAATTTCCAAATAAATGCTTCTTAGAGCTAGTTTATAGGACCTGGTTGAAATCTTACAAACCTATCATGTTGAAGACCTTGAATGGCTGAAGTCTTCTGCTCATTTACTGACCTTCCTTAGGACCCCCCCAACCTTCGGAATATTAACATCAGGGTACTTTTTGGCTAATCTTTTTATAATACTCAGATTCTTCCTCATCCAAACTAATTCAGTATGCAGGTTGTGCTTGTAACTTTCAGAACATCACCCTCGGTTCAGCGGCATGAACTTTGTTGGCCTACAATTTTTAAATTCAAATTTTAAAAATTAGTGTCAAACGTAAGTGGATTAAAAAGTCATTTTCCAAACATCCATTTTCTGGTTGTTCCCTGGTCATCAGAGTAATTAATTTCCTCAACAGTTTCCAGTATGATTGCAGTGACTTCATTCCTGAAGACACTCTCACGTCCTGCCTCTGTCCAGAGGTTTTAATCAGTCTGTAATGTCTTACACATTTTAGCATCAGCCTGTTCACAGGTACTTGTCATACCTGCGATGAGCTAAGCGTGCTTTCCTCTGCATAGCAGTCTCTTCACCCTTTTATTGCTATTGTCCCAGATATCAGATGACTCTATTTCATCAGTGAACATTACTAGGATCATAATAACCCCAAATAAGTCGAGTATCGTCCGCCTATAAACCTATAACCCATAAACTTGCATGGGTTTGCAAGTTATGACCCATGGGCCAAATGCAGCCAGCCACTTGTTTTCATAAGTGAAGTTTTATCGGCAAACAGCCATGCTTATTTTTTCAATACATCATCTATGGCTGCTTTCCCATGACAATGGAAGAGATGAGTCATTTTGAGAGAGGCCTAAGGCCCACAACATCTAAAATATTTACTATCTAGAGCTTTGCAAAAAAGTTTGTCAAACCCTGATGTGAAAACAGAATTGACGTCATTAAACAAAATATTCAAATTCCAATTCTCCCATGCTCTAATGTTTGACTTGAAATTTCTCCTCCATATTTGGCAACACATCCGACGGCAGTTGCATGAGTTTGCCCATCTGTGCCGGTTGCTTGTTGTGACTGCTTCCATGTTGGAAATCGGAAGTCCCAAAGGATTGCAGCAGTTACAGATACGCCTCCCTGATTCAAAGCCCCGGCTTTACTAACGTTGACATTCCAGCACAGACATAGACGGTTTTACAAATGTGATTTTTCTGATGGAGAGGAACTGATTGGCAGAAACTTCCAGGCCTGTTATAGCAGTGGTGCAGTCCATCATGCCCAGTGGAGTGATGACAGGCACTGGCAGGGAATTGCTGTACCCAGCAGAGTGATAGGAGGGCTTGTAAGAGTACTATGCCTAGATGAGAGACAATTGCAAAATGTTTACACCCAAAGGACAGATAGATTTCACATCATATCTACCAAGCCTTAGAGATAGGTGTCTAGGCAAACAACAGTACTAGTTCTCATTCTGGCTGTGCATTAGAATCTCCTGGAGAGCCTGTAAGAAGTACAGGCCAGGCTTTGCCCCATGTCAATCGAATCAACATCTCTTAGGATGGGCCCGGGTATGGTTGTTTTAAAAGACCAATTCTGAATTCGTTTTTGGAGAGGGATTGGAATGGAGTCCAAGCCCCCAGATGTCATTTCCCATTTGTTACAGTGGTATCACTCCTGACGGACGCTAATGACAACCTCAGTTTTGAGAAGAAAAATACACCGCTTGTACCACGCCATAATTCCACCTTATATATTTCTCTCTCTTTTTTTTTTTTTTTTTTTTTTGGCTGTTTCAGCATCTTGGCTGAATTTCTGTCTTTCTCAGTCCATAAAAAACCAGCAAGGGATATTTTTTAAAGTTTCCATTTAGATTAAATGAGCCCTGATGGATATGTTCAAATTCTATGTAAATTGTTATGAAAATCCCCATATCTGAAACTTTCAAGCCTCACATTGGCTGAGCACCACTTATGCATTCGCTGTGGCACTAGACCCTTTACATACATTATCTCATGAGATCCTTGTAACAGCCCAAGTTTTATTTGTCCATTTTACAATGAGAAACATGAAGCCAAGAAACTTTAAGTGACTAGCTCCAGTCCATCCAACTAAATAGTGACAATATCAGGATATGAACTCATAAATATCTGGCTTCAAAGCACATGTTTTTGAAGCCAGATATTTATGAGTTCATATCCTGATATTGTCATTACTTGCAGTTTGCTTGTTATGGGCCCCTTCACGATGAATGACTTAGCTTCAGTCTTCCCGCCCAAGCACAGCCTTGCTTCTCTTAAAAGGAGTTCTGTCTTCAAAAAGGCAAGTATCAAAGTCCAGCACTACCAACTTCCAGGGTCCTTGAACATCTTCTTTCTTCTTGGCCTTATCACCCTCCTCTACCACCTTACGGTATATACTGAGATGAATCTGAAAGGAAGGAAGGAAGGAAGGAAGGAAGGAAGGAAGGAAGGAAGGAATCTTGAGTGAGCCACAGCTAATACAGATGACTTATTCCTTCAAAGTGTTTCTACACATTAGGGAAATGGATTCTGATGAAATGTTTATTAATTATAACAGCTAACATTTATAAGGTGCTTACTAGGTGTGAGCTGATTTGCATAGTTTTCATTTAACCCTCTGAACAACTCTTCAAGGGAAGGATGCGTAATATCCTCATTTTGCATTGCAGACCCTGAGGCCCAGAATATCATAGCACAGAATGCTGGAGTCACCCAGCCAGTAAGGGGCAAGTACAGGGATCACGCTTTGGTTCTGCATTATTCCAGAACCCATGCTCTCGACCACTCCTATGCAATACATCTGTCAGAGCATAGAAAGAATTTCTATATTATGAAAATGATACTCCAGGGCTCTACCTCATTCCCTCAATAAGTGTGAAAAAAGTTTCAGTGATATGAGATTGTTCAACTAAATCATTTCTCAAAATGTTCTGCAGAGTACTACTTACAAGAGCTGCTCTGCAAGAAATAGGTTTCCTCAGCTAATTACATTTGTGACACACTGCATACTAAATCTTCTTCATGGAGACACCATGTAAATGTGTATATCCCAGATTCTGAAAAAAAATCTTCAGGAAACACACACACACACACACACACACACCATGCAAAATTACTTGAACTCAGTATTTCTAAAAGATATTTGAGAATGGGAGATTCATCCCCTAGCTATATAATAATCCTAGTGACTGTTGCTCGGTGAATTAATATCCAGAAACGCTGATTTAACTCATTCAGACATTTAAATGATTCAATTATAAATTGCACAACTCATAGAGATTACACTGATAAGTGCCTAAAATGTCTGCAAGTGTTGCATTTAATAAATTTTTTTCTGGAGAGAAGTCTGTTTTACCTCCCATCCCCACCACACACACACACACACACACACACACACCTACCTTTACTACCACCACCATATCATATTTCTTCTTGGAACTCCTGTTTTGGCTGACTGAAACATAATAAGTCTGTCATACCCCCTGTCTCTCACTTCCTCCTGTGAATCCCCCAGATAAAGAAGGTGTCTGTGGTAGTTATGAAAATGTGCCAATCATGTCTCCTGCTCTGAGTTGCACAATTGACAGATGGTCCCAGCAGCTTCATTCTGAATCCAATACTACACTTGCACTGAGGTCACATATCCCATGGTCTTCTCTCAGTTAATGAGAATTGAACAAATACTATGGCAGGCTTATTCCTGCAAGTTATACAACTTCTCACTGGCCTCATCGAAATAGAATTGCCCTGTACTCTGAGATCTCTGTCTATTCAACCTTCATTCCTTCCTTCTCTCCTTCAGAGGGATTCGATCTGTATCATAGCCTCATGGCTCCCTCCATTGCCCCTACTGTTCCTTTTACTTTTCCCTAATAGGCATTTCTATGACAAATCTCTCAATACCTAATCTCATCCTGGCATCTGCTGTTCAGAGGGTCTTAACTAACACAGTGTTCTTCCTCTACCCAATAGTCCAGTATATCTTCCACACAACTATATTTTTACTATTTTCTATTCATAAATCCATGGCTTCCACTGAAAAGTATAAATTGTGTCTTGTTTGTATCAGTATCCCCAATGTCTAGCAGTATTTGGAATATGAAATGATGGATGGAAGGACAGGATAAAGAAACAGCTTTATATCAAGATAGCAGTGCAGGAGGTCCTAGACCTTACCCACCACTCCATCCCACTCCAGAAATGTTGACTTGACAATGATCTACAGATGAAACACCTTTGTGAAAGTTCCAGAGATGATTGAGAGGTTTCAGCACACTAGTGGAGCAGAAAAGTCAAGAACAGCCATACTGAAAACAGTAAGAACCATTTCACTTTACCCACATCAACCCTCCCCCAAGCTGGCATAGATTACTGTAGAGACAGACTGTCTCTGCCCATGATTTCTCCTGTGGGGGAAAGACTGAGTGAAGTGTCTGACATCCCCAACCTTTTGAGACATTGCTTGAGAGGCCAGCTTCTTTCTCATCTCACCCAGTATCCAGAGGTAATCAGCATAGCTGAATGTCTGGAGGCAGCTAAAAACAAATAGGGGCCACTGACATGTGGATTAAAATGACCAGTTTGCAAATCCCACGGCTGGCTTTCCCACAGACCCTGTCAGTTAACCTGCTCACAGATCCTTCTAGCCAGCCCACCCATGTGCAGACCCCACCAGCCATCTATCCCACATGTACCCTCACAGTCAGTGCCCCATATGACCTTGCAGCCAGTGCCCCAGGTACCACCAGAGATGGCTTCCCATGCACCCTTGTGGATGGCACCCTGTGTGTCCTCACATATGACATGTGCATGCTCCTGCAGATAGCATTTGGACCACAGCAGCTGCCTCCACCCTGCAGAATTGGGAGAAGGCACACCACTCTGAGACTGCCCCTTCAGGAGGGCAGGAGAGTAGTGGAGATTGTGCCCATTGTCCCTGCATCTCTGCCCTGCCCTAGAGAAAAGGGTCAGGTTACTCTCAACACCCAGTATGGCTCTGTGGGGTAGGAAGAGGTGTAAAACCCTAAAACATCTCCTTCAGAAGAGAGGGAGAGAAGTGGAACTTGCCCCCAGCATCCATGTTTTGGGGCACTCCTTTAGGAAAAGGAGTGGGTGGCTCTAAGCACTTGGAACAGCTCTGTGGGATCAAGAATGGGCACACAATCCTTCCCAGGAAGGAATGATAGGAGTGGAGCCGGCACACCCGTAGAAAAGAATTGAGAAATCCTCTAGAGTCTCTGGCTGCAATGATTGGTGAAGGGCTTACCTCTCTAAACTAGTTCATAAAAATTGGAGAGGTGACTGCTTCTTCAAATGCACAGATACCAGCACAAGGTTATAAGGAACATGAAGAATCAGGGAAACATGACAACCTAAGAGGAACAAATTAAGCTGTAGTGATAGATAACAAAGAAAATGGAGATCTATAAATCGTCTGACAATGCAAAATAATTGTCTTAATGATGCTCAGTGAGCTACAAGAGAACACAGATGGACAATTCAATGAAATATGTAAAAAATATCTGAGCAAAATCACAAATGCGGCAAAGATATAAAAACCATAAAAAAGAGCCAAACAGAAATTCTGGAACTGAGGAATACAATGACTGAACTGAAAATTCAATAGAGAACTTCAACAGCAGACTCCAGCAGAAGAGAATCCATGAACTCCAAGACACTATTTGAAATTATACAGTCAGAGGAACAAAACAAAACAGAATGGAAAAGAGTAGGGAAAGCCTATGGGACTAATAAACACTATCAAGCCAACCAGCATATATATTATGGGAGTCCCAGAAGAACAGAAAGAGAAATTGGCAGAAAGCTTATTTAAAGAAATAATGGCTGAAAAGTTCCCAAACTGGGGGAGGGAAATGGACATCTATATTCATGAAGCCCCAAAGTTTCCAAATAGAATGAACCAATGGAGTCTACACTGAGACACATGATCATTAAATTGTTAAATGTCAGAGACAGAGGATTTTGAAGGCAGCAATAGAAAAACAATTCATCACATACAAGGAAACCCCCATAACACAATAAAGGGATACCTCAGTGGAATGTTGCAGGCCAGGAAGGACTGAGATAATATAATCAAAATGCTGAATGAAAAAAAAAAACTGCCAACCAAGAATATATATCCAACAAAACTGTCTGTTAAAAACCAAGGAGAGATCAAATGTTTCCCCAAACAAACAAAAACAAGGAATTCATTACCACTAGACCTACCTTAGAAGTACTATGAAACATTGGTATGAAAAGTTTGAAAAGACACAAATAAATAGTAATATGTTTCATGCTCATAATTGCAAGAATTAATATTGCTAGCATGTCCACACTACCCAAAACAATCCACAGAGTTAATGTAATCCCTATATAAACCCTATGCACATATTTGACAGAAACAGGAAAAAATCCTAAAATTTATATAGAACCACAAAAGACTGAATAGTGAATATAATTTTGATCAAGAAAAACAATGCTGGAGGCATCACACTTCATGATTTCAAAACATACTACAAAGCTTCGGTAATCAAACAATATCTTACTGGCATATCAACAGGCATATAAACCATTGAAACACAATAGAGAGCACAGAAGTGAGCCCATGCATATATAGTCAGTTGATCTTTCACAAGAATGCCAAGAATATACAATGGGGAAAGGCTAGTATCTTCAAAAAATTGTGTTAGAAAACTGGCTTTCATGCCAAAGAATGAAATTGGACTCTTATCTCAAATCATACACAAAAATTAACTTAAAATGGGTTAATGACTTGATCCATATGACCGGAAAGTATAAAAACTCCGAGAAGAAAATATAAGATAAAGCTTTTTGACATTGGTCTTAGCAATGACTTCTTGGATATGACATCAAAAGCACAGGCAACAAAAGCAAAAATAGACAAGTGGGACTATGTCAAACTGAAAAGATTCTTCACAGTAAAGGGAACAATTACAGAGAGAAAAAGGCAATCTACAGAATGGGAGAAAATCTTTGCAAATCTTATAGATAAAGGGTTAATATCCAAATTGTATAAGGAACTCCTCCAACTCAGTATCTGCCCCCCCACACACACAAAATTATTAACAATGGGCAAAGGATCTGAATAGACATTTCTCCAAAGAAGACAGAAATAACCAACAGGTATCTGAAAAGGTGCTCAACATCACGAATCATCAGGGAAATGCAAATCGAAACCACAGTCAGAAAACCTCACACCCATTAGAATGGCTATTATCAACAAATGAAGAGAACAAGTGTTGGTGAAGATGCGGAGAAAACAGGACCGTCATACAAGATTAAAACATAAATGGGTGCAGCTATTGTGAAAATTTTCCTCAAAAAGTTCAGTGGAACTGTTACATGATCTGGCAATCCCACTTCTGGGTATGTATCCAAAGGAATTACAATCAGGATCTCAAAGAGAGGTCTGCGTTCCAAGTTCATTGCACCGTTATTCACAATAGCCACAACATGGAAATAAACTAAGAGTCTATAGACAGATAAATGGATAAAGAAAATGGAACACACATACACTAAAATATTTTTCACCGTTTGAAAATAAGAAAATTCTGCCATTTGCAACAACATGGATCTAGACAGAAGGCATTATACTAAGTAAAACAAGTCACAGAAGAACAAATGCTATACAATTTCATTTCTACGAATGAGGAATCTGAAATAGTCAAACTCACAGAAGCTGAGAGTAGATTGGTGGTTACCGGGTTTTGGGGGAGGGGAAAATAGCTGTTGGTCAAAGTGTACAAAATTTCAGTTACACGGGATGAATAAGTCCTGGAGATCTGCTGTAAAACATAGTGCCTATAGTTAACAATACTCTAACGTATACTTACAATTTTACCTAGAGGGTAGATGTTATGTTAAGTATTCTTATTACTACATAAATAGATAAATAAGGTGGGAGGAAACTTTTAGAGATCACGTATATGTTTTTAACATCGATTGTGGTAATGGTTTCATGTTGTATATTTATTCTCCAACTTACAAAGTTGTATGCATTAAAAATTCACACTTTTTTGGGGCGCCTGGGTGGCTCAGTCGGTTAAGCGTCCGACTTCAGCCAGGTCACGATCTCGCGGTCCGTGAGTTCGAGCCCCGCGTCAGGCTCTGGGCTGATGGCTCGGAGCCTGGAGCCTGTTTCCGATTCTGTGTCTCCCTCTCTCTCTGCCCCTCCACCGTTCATGCTCTGTCTCTCTCTGTCCCAAAAATAAATAAAAAACGCTGAAAAAAAAATTTAAAAAAAAAAAAATTCACACCTTTTTGTATGTCAACCATGCCTCAGTAAAGTGGCTTTTAATTTATAAAGAAAGAATGAAAAGAAAAAGGGAAGGAAGGAAGGAAATAACAGAAAGAGGGCTCTTTCCACTTACCAAATAAATTACATTGGCAAACTGACTTGATCTCTTAGGAGATGATTACCTTTCTATAAAATTGTATCAATAATACCTGTGCTACTTACCCTACGTAGATCTTGTGAATATGAATTTTCGTGTAATTTTTCCATTTACCTAGGCACATGGCGCTTTCTATAGCTACTCCCCATTCCCTCATTTAACAAATATTTGCTGAGCTCCTCCTTTGAGTCATGCTCTCTTTGAGGCGCTGGGCATACATAACTCTCACGGAGCCCACAATCAAGTGCAGAATACTAATACAGCTGAGGAAATGTTCAATGTGGGATAGTGATTGGGTGACACTCAACATGCTCTAGATACGCCTGCTCCAACTCGTGTGAGGGTGGGGTAAGGATTGGCTTTATGGAGCATGTTGCACCTGAGCTGACTTTTGAAGACTCAATATAAGTTAATAAGATAAAATACGCAGTAAGATGAAATATGTGATAGGAGTATTCTAGCAGAGGGAAAAACAGAAGCAAGCAGCAGGGAAGCTAGAGAAAACATAGCACATTCGAAGTTTCAAGTGGTTCTGTCAGGCGAGGACATAGGGAAGCAGGAGCGAAGTGGGTAGCAAGAGCAGTATCACCATATCCCAAATTTCTGCCTAGAATGTAAATGGAAAGTGTTTAACGAGAACTAGATAGTCAGCTGATATTTAGATGAAGTTCAGCTTCATATGTCAAACCCGCTTGATAATTCTCGAATAGTAGATATGTTATCTGTTTCTAATATTACTTTTTTTCTTGTAAGTCTCTATTTGGACTTCACGCTAGAGATGAAAAGGTATCGAATTCAAATGTGAATGGCAGGTGATAAGAATTCTAGAGTTCTGAGGAATAGACCATGTCTAGTAAGTGACAAGGTAGCTTTGAGAAATAGAAGGACAGTTGTTTTTTTTGTTGTTGGCTTGTACCTATTTCCAAACCATAAACTGGTTTAACCAAGTAATACCACACTTTGTTGAGGGTTGTAGGATAATAAATAGGTAAGGGAGGTGGATAGGTCATCTAAAGCAGTGATGGGTCAGCAATAAACAGAATTCATCAATAAGTGAGATTTAAGATAGTATAAATGATGACTATTCTTATGCTACTTTTCGAATTTAAAAAAAAATGCATGATTTATTTTCACTATCAGCCTAAGAAAAGTTTATATGAGATCATTGAGATCAGTTTGAGGTCCTACCTCATGATGAAATGGCAAAATGTCAAAGTGCCTGTTTTCAAAGTTCAGAAGTGGCAATATTACAGAACTCAGAATGGCTACAAGTGAATAGCTTGTATATGACCAGCAAAGGAGGCTCAGTCTGACAAGAATGTCAAGTTCCTATTGTGCAAAGAGCGTAACAATAGTTTTCCATTTAAGAAAGTTATTTAAGTGTTTCATTTTCGTGTCTTCTGAATGTTTCTTTGAAATTTTACCCAAAACTTAGATCTTTTAAGTTTATCTTTTGTTGAAAGGATAGAAGAAAACATATCCTAACAAAACGTGGACGTATATTATTTGGTATTCATACCAAATGTGGATTTATGAATAATAAAACACTGAGGGGACAGTACTAGGTTTAACAAACTTAAATTCTTTCTAACCTCTCAAGACAAGAAGAGATCTTCACATTTGGTAAAATAAGGAAAGAGTTGTATAGGAATAGCTCTCTACTTCAAAATATATAAAGAGGAATTGCCAACCACGGCAACATCTAGACTCACGTGAAGGAAGATGCCAGGAGAGAACACATACTTGGTGCACCTCTTCCTGGGCAAAGCCAACTGATCGTTATCTTCTCTAAAGTAGGTATCTCACCCCAAAGGTAAAAAAAATTCGCAAGAACCTCTTTCCAAAGGTAAAGGTATACAACTACTGATATCCAGCTAATGGTGGATATGGAAAGTAAACGAAGGTGACCTCATATACTCATAATTAATATCTCTGAGGAAGAAAAGATGAAATAATTTCCAAGACGCCTCGGGAAAATGTTTGTAACTAATCAAAGATTCAGCTCTATAGATCAAACGGCTTCACCATATTCCAGGAATATTGTTACATGACAATCATAATCATCATATCAGCAAATAATAAGAAGAATAGTGGCACCGAGTATTTGTTAAGAGTGTGAGGAAAGGATATTCTCATTCCCTACTGATGGGAATGTATATTTACAGTGTGTCCGGAAGGCCATTAGAAGTCGCATATCAAAAGTATTTTATTTATTTACCTATCGATCTGTTTTTAGGGAGAGAGAGAGAGAAAACACGTGAGCATGTGCGAGTGGGGGAGGGGCAGAGGGAGTGGGAGAGAGGGGATCTTAAGCAGGCTCAGTGCTCAGCGTAGAGCCCAACGTGGGGCGAGATCTCATGCCTGTGAGATCATGACCTGAACCGAAATCAGGAGCTAGACACGTACGCAACTGAGCCACCCAGGTGCCCCAAAAGTATTTTAAAATTAGCTTTTGACTGTTAATTTAATCTTTTGAAATTGATACTAATTACTTAATAGAATATTCATGATAAGGCATAGTTACTAATATGGTTACCATAATATCATCCTTGATAATAACAAGTTGAAAATGAGAATCTCTAAAAGTCCAACAATATGAGGAGATTGCTTTAATATATATATGAATATATATGGACTATAGTTATATGACAAGTATTGGAAATATCAGGATGTCTATGTATCATTTTAATAAGTGGTTATCTTTCAGTGGTGGGGTTTGGTGGTATTAATGTTTTAGTTTTCTTTCTTTTTGATGATTATCTCTATTTCCTTTTCATGCAATGTGTATGTATTGAAAAAGGGAGAGAGACTTTCAGAGTAGGAGAATATAGTCTGCTAGTCCTAAAACTAGTCCCTAAGCATGACCAGCCCAAGTCCCATATGTGCAAGCTGAGAAGGACTCTCAGGGAATGGTAATCAAGTTACTTAGGTAAGGAAGGGAATGTACAGTTAGACGAAAAGTCAGATCTGGACCCCAATCCTTGAATTCCTTCTATAAATCTTACTCTCTGTCCATTTTAAGGCAATTATATTTTACATCTATTTTTTTTATCAACCTCAATCTGTCTGTAGCTATATAAGTTAAAACACCATGTTTTTGGATGTGTCAAGGTTGATGATGTCCCAGTGTACATATGTATGTACAAATATAAAACTAAATTAAAAAAAATAATAAAAAAAATTAAAAAAAAAACAAATATAAAACTAAATTAATTTCCAGACACAATTTGGTAGCTAGAAGGCTTTTAAATGCATGGAGTTCTAGCAAGATTATCTAAACCTACAAGCTGTTGTATCTTTTACCCACGGTAGCATTTGATTCCTAAGGTATAACTTGACAGTGTATGACTTCTAAGAATGAAGACGAGAAACATAGTGTCACGCAAGTAAATCATTGCTATCATAGGTTTCAAAATACCGTGTCAATCCAGAAGCTTCCGATCATGCATAAATTTGCCTGTGTATTATTTTTATTATTTTGGAATTTTATGGAATGTAACCTCACTTATTTATTTCATTTTCATATAATGCCCTGAACACAGTGGCAATGGATAATTTTCGTTGGGTGAATGAATTTTCCTGCGAATGAATGAATGAACGAATGAATGAATTTTCCTGCGGCTCAGGGATTTAACAGAGCAAGAGCTTTGAAATCTGATAGAGCTTATTTTGAATCCAGGCTCTCTTGCTCGAGAGGTCAGTGAACTTCTCTGAGGCTCTGATGTATCATTCTGGAAGGGAAGTTCTAGTTTCCTCAGAAGGTCAGTATGAGGATTAAATGAGATCATAAATGTCAGAAGAACGTCAATGGTGATAACAGTATTCCTTGATTCACCACATCGCACCCTCCTTGGTTAATCAATACGAGGATTTTTGGAGCTCTCTGTGCCGCTGGTGCCCTTGAATGGTATACGCCAGATCTCGTGGGGCCTTAATGACTAGGTATGAACTGACTAACAAGCCTCTGGGTGGGAGGAAAGACCTCTGAATATTGCAGGCCCAGCCTAAATAGGTCTAACTGTCCTGTTAACATCGTTCCGTGTGGTTTAACCTATTCCGCATGAGACTGTCTCAGTTATTCCCGCTGATTCTTAGAAACAGAAAAGAAATCTCTACCTACTTCGATTTCAGAAGGTCTGAGATGAAATGTAGCCAAAAGTAAATATATTGTCCATCTGTGAAAAAGAAAACAGACACACAGCATTTTCTAAGTGTATTTCCTGTAACCTCAGGGTTCTGCTGAGCCCTTCCAGGGCTCCCGGGGATAAGGCAAAGGAAGATTATGTTTGAATAAAGGACTCTACTGCTAAAATAAAGTCAAAAGCTCCATATATGATGGCAAAAACACTGTGTTTGGGGTCAGAAAATGGTGATGATGATAATGATGAGGAGGAGGAGGAGGAAGATAAGTAATAATCTGTATAGCACATTATAGTTTACTAGAAATATTCACATAGAGCACTTCATATAATCCTTACAGATAGATATTATCAAGTAGGTACCTATTATCCTCATTTTGCAAATGATGAAACTGAGACTCAGAGGGTTTAAGTGACCTGCTTAAATAATGCAGCTAGTTAGTGGTAGAAGTGTGATTAAAACCTACATGTTATAATAGAACGAGCTCGTTTTATGACTTGACTTTGCCCATTATTGGCCACGTGGAATTAAATAAATCTTGTCCTCTCGTTGATACTTAGTTTCCTCATCTGTAAAGTAAAAGGTTCAGGCTAGAAGGTCTTTACTATAATCCAATTGATATACTGGAGGTCCAAACGTACCCTGACGAAAACTATTGAATGGGTTAAAAAAATAAAAGCTGCTTCCCTAAATTAAATAACATTAAACATCTCCCACAGATTGGGTTCCATTTGATTGTAGCAAAAGTGTCCATAGTAGTCCATGCAACTCTAAGACATTTTATTCATCGTATACTGCTATTTTGCAGATACAAGACTTTGTGTAACTTTCATTGCAAAATGAAATATCTCCCACAAGCATACATACATATATGCACGAAGTTACGAGCCTGTGCATTCCAGATGAAAATACCAGTTGTGTAGCTGTCTTAGTCAGCTCGGGCTGCCGTAACTGATTACCATAGACTTAGTGTCTTAAACAAGAGGAATTTATTTCTCACAAGTTCTGGAGGCTGGCAATTCCAAGATCGCCGTGTCAGAAAATCTGGTTCCTACTGAGGGCTCTTTTCCTGGTTTGCAGACTGCTGTCTTCTCCCTGTGTCCTCAAGTGGCTGGGAGAGAGGGAAAGTGAGCTCTCGTCTCTCTTCCTGTTGCTATAAGGACACTAATCCCCTCATGAGGGCCTGGCACTCAAGACCTCATCCAAAGCTATTACTTCCCAAAGGCCCCACCTCTAACCCACCTTCACACTGGGGTTCGAACTTTAACATAGGAATTTGGGGGGGACACAGACATTCAGTTCATAACGGTAGCTGAAGTTGGTGGGTACATAATGTGAGAGAGGGCCAAGATGTCTGCTGGTTGACATTGAAAAGCTTCTGGGATTGTACTTGTACAACTTGATACAATAGCAAAATCGTAGTCAAAAAACAAAAGCAGAAGTTTAGTGGTGAAGTGCCTCAGCTCTGAAGAAGTACAGATTAGATGGACTCTTTGACATTAGAGATAATGGATTTGAAAGAGCCATTGTGACCACTCCTGTTGATGATAATGGAAGCCTCATTGACGTCTATTGCGATTGTAATAGTGTATGGGAGCGCAGCTTAATGAACGTATTGAAACAGCACATCTTTAATGTCCCTGTGCTTTTGATCTTACTTTCTCTCTTTGTCTCTACACTATACCATTTACAATTTTTAATGAGCCAAACAACTAGCCAGCAACATAAAATGTTAACACCATGAAATGCATACTTAAAATGTAAGAGGTGGTTTAATAGAACTTTTCCCTCGTCTCTCTTTCTTAAAGCATCTGTATACGGTCTTCAAAGCTTTTAAGCCCTTTTTAATGCATCTTTTGCCATACTCACCCAGGATGACAAATTACATCTTGACACGAATTCCCTCTCAATGTGTTCTTAAAATTTCTCCGACAGCGTTCTTTTCTTTTGCATAATTAGCTCTAACTGAATATTTGTTGACAAAAAGAGATGATTTGGAACTTATGTTTGTATTAGTTAGGATGCAATAAGTGAAGGAGAATATATTGGTGCATTTGACAATTTCTCTTCCTTCTTTCCTCATACACTTGGCTGTGCAAAAACCTCACACTGCAATTCATCATTTCAAGTAACAGATAAGATATTGTGTAAGATATTGTGCTAGGTGCTGGGAAGAGAAAGAAAAAGAAACAAGCACTTGATTGTAAGCTGCCTGAAAGCCCTGGGTCTAGTGTAGCACTCTATACACATAGGATGCTTTAAAAATATCTGTTGGGGGCACCTGGGTGGTTCAGTCAGTTGAGCGTCCAAACTTCAGCCCAGGTCATGACCTCACGGTTCATGAGTTCGAGCCCCATATCTGGCTTGCTGCTGTCAGCACAGAGCCCGCCTAGGATCTTCTGCCCCCCACCCCCCACTGCCCCTTTCCCGCTTGTGTTCTCTCTCTCAAAAATAATTAAATCTTTAACAATATCTGTTGAAATGGATTCAGTTGAGGTAATTATCATAGAAAGATCATTGGCTCACAGGTAGGATAGGAAACATGGACCTAAGTTTCTCCATGTATGAAATGATTAAGTAGAAATAGATTATCCTTCATGTTTATCTGTCAGGGAAGCAAAGTCGTGAGGGAGGTAAAGGTTTTGCTTTTCTGTTAATTCTAAAACAAAGCCTTTTTCCTCCAACAGCATTCAAGGACATCGGGAGTAAGGTGAGCATGATGTCCTATCTCGTATGATCTTGCTTCTGATTCTTTGCCCGTTTTTAAGAATGTGGCCGTGACCATTTGCTCAACCGTTGTCTGTCCTGTGAACTAAGAACAAAGGCAAATTAAGAATTAAGAAATGTATACAATCAATATGTCCTGTCACAGAATCTTCAGGCTACACTGAAATCCGTATTATTCCATGATTCTAGTTACATCACAGCACAGCACAGTAATCACAGGTTAAATAAAAGCTCTGTAGTTATGAGCTCAAATCTAATTCCCAATCTTTTAGAGCAAGACATACCTATAAGAATTATGACAGAAGCACTCTGGCGGAATAAAATTACATAAAATATGAATGACTGATAGAGTTCAGTAAGTTTTTCAATTAAAAATATACAAGTAAATACCTAACTTGTAGAACACATAGTTCAGTTAATAGAAATAAGGAATCTCAAGTTGTTCAAAGTCTTTTTGGTGGATTTGGGTAACACATATATAGTTTATTGTAGGGTCATATTACTTTAATTCTTTCTGGGCCCAAAGACTGAACTCAAAGCCTACCTCCTCATAGGGAGCTTTTCTCACTGCTCCAGGCAAAGGAAGTTACCTTCTACTATAGTCATTTAGGACCTTGGTTGTATCTGTGTTATAGCACTCATAACATCCTGGTGAGTTTCTCAGGGTATTTCTGGCTCTGAATACAATACCTGGTACACAGTTAGAGCTAGCTAGATAAGGGTTTGATTGGTGCGCAGCTACTTGTAGGCTTTCTACTAAGCCCTACATAATGAGTGAATCACAGCTGGTCTTAGGGCCAGAGGAGAGAAGAATGATCTATGAAATGATCCATCAGCAAGTATGATGGTCAGGAAATAGTGGAATCAGGGTTGGTAGAGAGTGCACAAATTCTGATCTCTTCCTCTAACAGGAGCAGGCACGTGGCTAGAAACCCAGTGATGTGTAACTGGTTTTGACCAGTATTCCTCTGGGTAGATTGTATTGGACAAACAACCTTGAGTTTTCCAAGGCTAGATTTATGCAAAGGAATCAGCCTTGCTGTTAGAACTCATCGATCCGTTCATTTACTCTATGACTACTTTTGACTTGTTTACTAAAATATAAGTTGGACAAATATAATATTGAGTGGATGAAATGAGATTTGGCAAACCTGTAGCACAAAAGCCACCGGTCACCCATCTTACTAAGAATATTTAGAAGTTTACCTTTATCGAGTGCTTACGTAATAGATATTGGTAGCTAAAACCCCAACATCCATTATCCATTTGTTGCATAGAAGCTCACTCCAGTATGGGCTGCTGGGTTGGATGTGTGGATGTAAGGCCTGGAATTGCTGGAGCTATTTTGTTCCCATGAAGGAAGCCAGTTTTCGGAAAAATCTAGACTAGGTAGGAGAGCAGAGCGGCGATCATCATAGAGAAATAGAACCACTGATGGCATCATGAATCTGTGGTTCAAACTCTGAGTGAAACATACCCAACCTTTGGACCTTTCAGTTAATGAGCCAGTTTTCCTTACTCTTTAAGTATGCTTGATTTTTAGTTTTGCAGTGCTTTCTACTAGAGGAGCTCTTATTCACCTAATTTGCTCTGTTCCGGGCCTTAGACTAAGCTTTCTAGAGTGGTTATCTCATTTAATTCTCACCAAAAACCCCATAAAGGGGACATGACAGACCTTGGGGCAGTCATTCCTGCTGAGCCCAGATATATTCTCAGAATCTTCATCAACGGAGAGGTCCACGCAGCTGTTACCAATCAACTAGAGGGGACACGGACAATGAAAGGAATCCCTTTCTTCACCGTAAACTCCTGCCAGGAAGCTTGGATCTAATGCAGCACTCTATACATAGAGGGTGCTTAATAAATACCTTTTGGAAGGTATTGAGTTGGGATAATTAATGTAGAAAGATCACCACAGGAGCACTTTCAGTGGCTTCCTCTTTCCAGTCCCTGAGGCCCCCCGGAGCCCATTGAAAAATAACTGCAGTATCTTCTCACAGGCATGAGGATTTCTCCTTGCTCTGTCTCTAATCATCTCCAAGCTCTTGCTCTCTCGAGGACTCCTCTGTATCTATTTTTTTTTTTTTCACTGCTCTTCCTCTCTGTCTGGCTCCTTTAAATGGATTATTCATTTAGCCTGTCTATCTACAATCTGATACGGCTTCCATTTGCTCGTATTTTCCATCTCTGGACCAAACCATCCTTAACTCTGTATAAATGAACATCTTAGTAAACTCCTTATTCGGCCCTATTGTCAGCTTTATATTGAAAAGTGTCCTGTACTAGTGGGAAATGAGGCAGACAACCGCCCCAGGAAGACATTTTACAACATGTCAAGTTCAGGATTTGCCAGACTGCTTTATTACCATAAAGATAAAAATTATGCTTTATGCTTTGACACTGCTTTTTTTGCCCATCGCTAAACCCAGCTGAGTTTCCAATGCCATAATCTCATCAGAGAAGTTCACGTCGCACCTTTCTGGAAGAAAAACATGCCCATTCAAGTTTCCCGGGAGTTACATTAAGGTTTGAAACAGTCACAGTTGATATAGTAGCAATTGTTTCTTGTCACTAGCTGGAATGAGAACAGCATCTTATATGGTAAAAGATATTACACTTTTCATTGTTGTTATCTATGGCAATATGTTAGCATCCACTTGGGTGTTTCCTGTTACAGCCAACTTATGGACAGTGAGTCTGTGACAGGGAAAAAAAAGACATCAAAAAAAAAAAAAAGGAATATAGAAAAGACTTAACTGTGACTTCAAATTGCTTGTTGAAATGAAATGGTACATGATTGTGGAAGAAAGCCACCACCTGTGCCTCCTTCCAGTAGGTGTAATCACCCCTAACCGATCCATGGCAGGACTAAGCAATATTTGTATTTTATATCAACCAAAGAGTTCTTCTTGGTCATATAAATTTTGACAAATAATAAAAAAGAAAGACATCTATTCTTTGTCAACATTACATTAAGAAACGTTGAATTAGGTTTAATTTCCTGGACAGGTCTCTGTGACAATGTCTATGTGCTGTGTAAGAGACTCGATGCGGAAACCTTTATGACAATAATATTTGGGAAAATCGATGATAATGATTCATGTAACACCATTACTGGTGACACTATTACTACAAACAGCGTGTGTCATACTCATAAGCTTCCCTGAACCTGATCATCCTTTCCATGTTTGGGAAACCCACATATCATCAGGGAGAGCTCACTTCTCATTCATTACTTTAATCGGCACAAAAATTTCAGAACATCTGGTCTGGGGTGAGTCCTGGGATTTGGGATAATCAAATAAACAAGCAAATAAAACTCCCCAGCTAGGTGGAGAACCTCTAGGCTGGCCTAAGGGTCCTTTGCACATGACTTTCTACCTAAGATCCTCATTATAATGTCGTGGCATAGCTCTTTACGTAGCTTCACTTCTTGAAGAATTTGATTGCCTAAACCCTCCAGGAAATTTAATGTTATTGCTTTCAGTTTTCCTTGGTGGTGTTAACATGTGTAATTTTAAACCTATTGTTGACTGCCTTCTAGAGTCTACTTGGTCCTTGGTAATGCTTTGTCTTCTTAGGATTCCATAACTGTATCTTTCTACTTACTGCTTTTTAATAAGAAACAATATCCATCAGTACAACAGAAGCTAGATGCCTCCCCCACTGACTCAAAAGGGACTCACCTAATATCACAAAAGTTCCCTCTTCTGAAACCAACCTGTCCCTAGGATTCACGGGGATGCCTTTGGGTTGATAGTGCCACAATGCAAAGCTAAATCCTAGAAAGAAAGATGAGTTTAGGTGATTATCTTAGTTAGGCCTGAAGTATGTGCCAGGCAGGTTTCAAGAAGACTCCTTGAATTCTTGTGCCAAATATATACACAAAAATGGACTTGTGGTGATTATCATTGCCCTCGCTGTACATTTTCCTTATCCTCTCTTTTGATCAGAGTTAAAACCTTATAGGTGAGGCCCTCATTCTTTCCTACTTGAGCTCCTACTAGAATTGTCAATTATTTGATCCATATTTCATTCTTGGGTACAATGTTGGCCCAAAAGTGGATACTGGACTCATGGAGAGCTCCTAAGTATCTTCCCCAAAGTGCAGAAATTGGAAGAAAGAAATTTTCCACTAGATTAACTAAGGAGAGTATGAGACTAGAGATATCTGTAACCATCTTACCCATCACACGTAGAGCACATCTATGTAGAATACAGCTAAGCAAAACAAAGAGATGGCGAGACAGAACGATTTGAGCCTCTAGACTCAGCATCTCAATTTGTACTTCTCAGTTTATGAGCCAGTAAATCCCCATTTTTTGTTTAAGCTAGTTCATTTTGAGTTGGGTTTCTATCACTTGTACCAGAAAGAGCCTCATGAATTCAGCCACATTCTAAGGAAATTGGCTGGTAGAAGTGGATTTCATCTTGTGTTTGGAGGAGAATTAACATGATTTCTGGATACACCTAATTGGAGCAGTGTACAAGTTGAAGGCAAACAGAGCTGAAAATAACCAAGGCTGGACAAGAGATAGGACAGTTTCTTCCCGGGTGGCTGATACGGTCTTTCCAATAAGAGCACTCCATTTGGGAAGGTCACAAAATAACTGATTCGAGGGGGGCCTGAGTGGCTGAGTCAGCTAAGCATCTGATTCTTGATTTCAGCTCAGGTCATGATCTCACGGTCATAAGATGGAGCCCCACATCAGGCTCCAGGCAGAGCACGGAGCCTGCTTGGGATTCTCTTTCTCTCCCTCTCTCTGCCCCTCTCCTACTGGTGCGCATGTTCTCTCTCTCTCTGTCTCTCTCAATAAATGCATAAACTTAAAAAAATAACTGATTCGAGACACTTGGGAATTATCAGTTTGAAACATGAGATCTCCATTTTTAGGTTAAAAATTGTCAAATATTATCAATTTAGTTTGATTAAACCTAATGTAATTATTAGATACATAGATGTTTCACTTGCGATAAGCTGCAGTCATTATCCTGAGCAAGCTAGGCCACAATTTTTGTTCTTTATGAAGCTCCTGTTGAAGCGGTAGAAGCACTGAAACCAGGGGCGCCTGGGTGGCTCAGTCAGTTGAGCGCCCGACTTCGGCTTAGGTCATGATCTCACGCTTCATGGGTTTGAGCCCCGCACCTGGCTCTGTGCGGACAGCTCAGAGCCTGGAGCCTGCTTCGGATTCTGTGTCTCGTTCTCTCTCTGCCCCTCACCCATTTGTGCTCTGTCTCTCAAAAATAAGTAAAAATGTAGAAGCACTGAAACCCAAGGTTGACCGTATGGGTCTTTATGTTCATGTCCAATCTATCTTAGAACAAAATCTATACATTCTTGTAAACCCTAATGATTCTGACAAACACAAGAAATTGTTAAACTTTTGACCAATACTCTCAGCCTAGGTCTTAGTATTTAACCTCTACTACTACTAGAATCTTGGCTGAGAGTATTCTCATTTCATTTGTTAGTTCACAAATATTTATTAACAAAATGCAGTGGAAACAAAGCAAAAAATGACCTATTGGGACCGCATCAAGATAAAAAGCTTCTACACGGGAAGGAAAAATCAATAAAACTAAATGGCAGCGGACAGAATGGGAGAAGATATTTGCAAATGACATATTGGATAAAAAGTTAGTACCCAAAATCTATAATGAACTTATCAAGCTCAACACCCAAAAAACAAATAATCCAGTGAAAAAATGGGTGGAAGGCATAGACGCTTTTGCAAAGACATCCAAATGGCTAACAGACACATGAAAAGATGCTCAACATCACTCGTCATCAGGGAAATGCAAATCAAAACCACAGTGAGATACCATCTCACCCCTGTCAGAATGGCTAAAATGAACAACTCAGGAAACAACAGATGTTGGCGAGGATGTGGAGGAAAGTGAACCCTCTTGCACTGTTGGTGGGAATGCCAACTGGTACAGCCACTCTGGAAAACAGTATGGAGGTTCGTCAAAAAATTAAAGATAGAACTACCCTACGACCCGGCAATTGCACTGCTAGGTATTTATCTAAAGGAAACAAAAATGCTGATTCGAAGGGGCACATGCACCCAAATGTCCATCAACTGACAAATGGATAAAGAAGGGGTGGTATATATATATATATATATATATATATATATATATATATATAGTGGAATATTAGTTGGTGATCAAAAAGAATGAAATCTTGCCATTTGCAACAACGTGGGTGGAGCTAGAGTGTATTGTGGTAAGAAAAATAAGTCAGAGAAAGACAGATATCATATGATTTCACTCATATGTGGAATTTAAGAAATAAAACAGATGAACATAGGGGAAGGGAAGGAAAAATAAGGTAAAAACAGAGAGGGAGGCAAACCATAAGAGACTCTTAAATACAGAGAACAAACTGAGGGCTGTTAGAGGGGAGGTGGCTGGAGGGGTGGACTAAATGGGTGATGGGCATTAAAGAGGGCACTTGTTGGGATGAGCACTGGGTGTTCTATGGAAGTGATGAAACACTAAATTCTGCTCCTGAAACCAATACTACACTACATGTTGACTAACTTGAGTTTAAATTTTAAAAATGAAATGATCATTTGTGTTGGATTTATATCATTCCATCAAACACAAAATCTGTGCCTTCCTGGAACTTACATTCTGGTGAGAAGAACGAGACAAAAACAAAAACTAAATTTATTGGGTTGCCTGGGTGGCTCAGTCGGTGAAGCATCCGACTTCGGCTCAGGTCATGATCTCACGGTGTGTGGGTTCGAGCCCCGTGTTGGGCTCCGTGCTGACAGCTCGGAGCCTGGAGCCTGCTGCTGATTCTGTGGGACCCTGTCTCTCTGCTCTTCCCCTGTTCACGTTCTGTCTTTCTCTCTTTCGAAAATAAACATTAAAAACATTGTTTTAATTTATATATTAGAGGTTCATAAGTACTATGGAACATAATAATGCAGGAAAATGGGTAGGGAATGTGGAACAATTTACAATTTTATTTTGGATGTGTGGTGGGATGGTTGGGAAAATTTTCACTGAGAATATTCCATTTAGGTAAAGAACTGATGGGCGTAAAGGAGCAAGCCGTGTAGACATCTGAGGGCAGAGTGTTCTTACAGAAGAAACAACAAGCTTAAAGTCTCTGAGGTACGTGTATGATGAGTGCTTTGAAAGAATAGGAAAGAGGCCAGCATGACTGGAACAGAGAGAGAAAAACAGTAGGGAAGAATGGAGGTCAGAGAGGACACAGGAAGCCACATCTGTGGCTTGCAGCCATTACAAGGCTTTAGTGTTCACTTTGAGTGACATGGGAGCCCTCAGAGCATCTTGAGCAGCAGAGGAATGGCATGATCTGGCTTCTATTTTGACCGAATCACTTTGGCTAACGTGTTGAGAACTGACTGAAAGGAGACAAGGTTGGAAGCGATTATGGGCCTATAGCAGCAGTCCAGGTTAGAGATGATGGCAACTCGGACTAGGGTCATAACAGTGGAGGTGCGGGGCGCCCGGGTGGCTCCGTCGGTTGAGCGTCCGACTTCGGCTCAGGTCATGATCTCACAGCTCGTGAGTTTGAGACCCGCATTGGGCCCTGTGCTGACAGCTCGGAGCCTGGAGCCTGCTGCGGATTCTGTGTCTCCCTCTCTCTCTGCCCCTAACCCACTCGCATCTTATCTCTGTCTCTCTCAAAGATAAATAAACATTAAAATAATTTTTAAAAAATAACAGTGGAGGTGGTGAGAAATGATGGGAATTCTGGCTGTAATTTGAATATGGAGCCATACACCAATGGTCCCCATTAGTCTATATCTGACCAGTTCTTCCCTAATACTCAGTTGGGAACACTATTCCACCTGTGAAATCTGCCCGGGTGACATTCTTACTATGAAAAAAAAAACCTTAATAATCTTGCCCTTTTATAATTTTCTTCCAATTTTCTTCTCAGTTAACGGCATTGATTTTCTGGTTGGCATCATTAAATATCAATTCCCGGGGCGTATGCTCCATCATCGGAGTAAAGAGACTAGAAAACCATTTACTACACAGTGGTCAAACATACTTGATCCTTTATGATAAAATATTTTCCTGGCGTTGCCCTCTGAGTTCTCACTCAGCTAATGAGTGAGCTAATTCAGCTCATTACAGTCTCTATTTTTAAAGGCAGATGATGAAGGCATTTGATGTTTTTCCACATCGCTTTTTTAAATTTAGCAGGTGTAGGGACAAGGGGTCAGAATGATCAGAAGTACTGAGTGAGGGGTTGAAGGGGGATATTCAAAGGCATGTTCTTCCGAACTACGCCTGCTGACTTGGTTATCGTTGAACTACTTTATGTGCTAATGTTTCCACAATCTTATACTCCATTTAAAACCGTGTTGTGTTTTCAAAGGCATTTTGTCCGCACAATACAACCTCCAGGGTGTGTGTTTGCCTGCTAATAAACTCACACCCAAGGCGTGTATGTATTGGCACACAAGCCCATACCCTGGGGTGTGTTATTGCTTGCATAATTAGCCATCAATTATCACCAGTTACATTTGCACCTGTTCCATTTGCAGATCTTTGGAATTTCAAGCCTGCCCAATTAGCATGTTCTGAACTTTCTCACAAGCGGGATAATAGTCCCTTCTTGGAGGAACCTCTCCTTAAGGAGGATCTCCACAACACCCATCTGAAAAGGCAGTGTTTTAGTCAACCACTTCAGAGATGTCGTGAAACAACAAAGTTATTTATTCGCAGTCATGGGTGTTTAGAGCTTGAAAGGCCTCTCAAGATCATTTCATTTTCCTGATGAATATAATAAGCCCTGAAAAGCGCAAGTGACTTTTCCAGCATCACGCGCTGTAGTCGTGGCAGAGCCAGTGCCAGAGTTCAAGTCTTCCTGGCTGAAGTCGGCTTCCACTCTGGCGTGTAGTTAAAATTCACCTGTTCCTTTGCGACCACATTCAAGACCAGACGTGCTGCGCTTCTCCAAAGTTACGGTATTGAACGGCACATTTGAAAGCATCACTTTCCCATTTCAGCTATACCGACTGCTGATTACAGTAAGCTTGGATTACATGTGTTCTCAGATGAATGCTTTGTCTCTACTTATTTTGAAAGCTTTGCCGGGCATATCTCTGTGACAGTCCTACAATTAGTAACACAGGGCCTTGTCTTGGGTCTTTTAACTCAAGGCGGACTTCGATGCCTTTCACTTCGGTCTGTGACTGGATGCAGTTTATAAAGACCAGTTGTATATGAGGCTTCTAAGCCTACTTTGCCAGCTAACAGTCTTCCAAGTTGCACTGGTAGTTAGGGTGACCTTGATTGCCCCAAAGCCGCAGGTGTTAACATAATTCTAGTGTAAATTACACTGGAAGAGAAAGTGAAGGATAAATTGTGCTCCTGACCTTTCTATTTTACTGCTTATAAAAATGAGGCTTCTGGATCTTTAAATTATAGATTTTGGTCCCCATTCAACTGTACGAGTCCTTAATAGCTACCTAGTTTGGCTTTTTCATAGACATAATTTGAAGTAGTCCACCCTCCAAAGGGTAAATCTGTGTGCTTGGGAAAAAGCTATGATTGGTGGCACAGTTAGCAATTTAACAGATGTCCTGCCACATAACTTTTCCTGTCTGAACTTCAGTTATAGTTATTACATTTGGTTCCAGTGGTTACGTTATCCAGGAATTTTTCCATTTACAAAACTTTTTTCTTTTTCCTCACAGCATAGTATGTACAAGGATCCACTCAATGAGGCTTAACTTGACAGTTAAAATCTTCATAGTTGGTGGGTTAAAGTGATGCCATAGTGACTAGAAAATCATGCTAAAGAGTCAAGAAACTCTCCTTCTGTCCAAATCAACCACTTCTGATCTGGTTTCCTGAATCAAAGAGGACTATTGAGAATATGACTTTTGGAATGAAAGTAATCTATCACTTATGCAAGGCGTGACCTTGGACCCCTATGTAATCCTTTTAGGCTTTAGTGTATTCATCTGTAAAATGGGAAATTTTGTCTGGGTTGCAAAGTTTATTGCGAGGATTATGTGATTTATAGACATACCTCCACACCTAAGCTTATTACAATCAGGAGCTGAAGAGGATGCACAGGACTGGACTCTGAGGGTGCTAGGTGAGATAAGTAGAACCTAAAGTTAGATAATAGAGAGTTGGTCAAATTCAGGGTACTCTTCCATCTTGTAAGGTTTTAACATCCATATAAGAATTTGGGGATAATGTGAGGAAGCGTTGTTGGGAAGGCTCCCAGAAAACAAACAACAACAAAAAAGTTGCTCTGTAAGAAGCGAACTTGAAATTCCAGAATTGCCATGGTAGACATGGAAGGAGGGCTTAAAAGGTTCACAGAAGTAGACATTCTAGATATACTACCTTGCCTTTCTTGTGCAAGGCAGGAAAACATATCAAATGACTGTGTCCCACTGGGAACGTGGGAGTAGATCACTTACCAAAGCGATAAGGAAAGCATCAGGGAAAGGGGTAGCAGCATCACTGTGAAGTTTAGTGGGGGCCAAAGCTAATGATAGGAGTTGCCGTTACAAAAACAGGCTCATTGATAGCAAAAGGAAGATAGGATCCAGAAAAAAATAGAGGTCATGTGATGGTGCTTCACATCAGAAGCAAGATGGATGCAGTGCTCATAATAAGTCTCCACGTCACAGTGGCAAGCCCAGGATCCTGCTCTGCAGAAAGTTATGGAGATGGCTACTCAAGTAGAACATCTTTAGAGGCAGACTTGATGGCCACCGAAACAGGTGTCAATCTTCAATCAAGAACGTAAACTGAAAACTAGTCAAGGATGGATATTCATGAATCTAAGGGTATTCTTCCCTATCAAAAGGCATTATCTCTATTTTCAGACCTCTAGAACCCAAGGACTATAGAGGCCAGATCCCCAAAGTAAGGACTCTGCGGTGCCAGGGCAAGTATTCATGGAAACAATTATTCCTTTACTTCCACAAAGGGAATAACTCATCTGAGGATAAAATATTTAACATTGAAAAGGAGAGTATGGAAATGTTATCAGAAAATATGGAGACTATATTTCTTTATTTCAGCAATGAAATGTAATACATATATATATATATATATATATGTACTTATACATATATATATATATATATATATTACATTTCATTTCATATATACATATATATATTTAAGTAGGCTTCACACCCAAAGTGGAGCCCAATGTGGGACTTGAACTCACAACCCAGAGATCAAGACCTTAAGCTGAGATTAAGAGTTGGACGCTTAACTGACTGAGCCATCCAGGCGCCCCAAAGTATGATATATTTTAATGAAGTCAAAGCACCACATGAAATGAAAACCAGCATAATTACGTACCTATAAAATAATGGTACATGCTTCCTATTATCTATATCTGTCACTCTTGCTCTCGTGCACCCGCCTCTTTTTCTCCCCCTCCCTCTGTTATTTGACAACAGGATCATATAGTTTTTCTCCCTTGAAACTCATTTGATGGCAACAGCAGTTGAAAACTTCAGTACACCCTAAAATAAATTCAGATTACCATGTATACACAAATACATGCGCAGATACTCAAAATGCACACACGACATTATTTATACACAGTTACTCAAATATAGTTGAAGCATTGTAAGAAACATTTAAGATAAACTTAAAAATATCAATTAAAACACATCTCATGGAACAAAAGGTATAATTGATCAATAGGAAGGGTGACATGTTTATGACGATTATTTTGGGGGATCAATTTAATCACTTTGTATGAATGGCAAATTGTTGAGAATATCCTAGTGTTGTTGGATGCTGAAGCTTTTGTAGGCACGCCTCAGAAGGCAAATCTGTGATGATCAATGGCATTAAATTTTCTATGTCAACATTATATACAGTCTACTCTACACATGACAAAAATATCATAAAGTGAAATTAAAAAAGACTGAAAGAAAATATTTCCAACACATGTATAAGGTAACAGTTAACATTTATCATGCATAAATTTTACGTAAAAATCAATAAAGAAAATATAAATATTAAATAGAAAAAATGGCAAGAAAAGATGGCCAGTCTCACTGGTAATCCAAGAAGAAAAAACTAAACAACAAACAAATATAGTGAAATGCCATTTTTCACCTATCAGACTGACAATTATTTAAAAACTCAGTAATGTTCGTCTTGACCAAAGTGAGGAGAACGGGGTTCTCTTTTTAAATGATGGTATGTTATTACTGACACTTTGGGAGACAATTAAAACATATGCTTCCTACTTCTCAAATCCTAGCCTGGAAACACACTGTATACATTGTGTATTATACAGTAGACAGAGATCTAGATGGAGATGGAGATATAGATAGATGTTTATTATTACATTGAGATAGTGAAATATTGGAAAAAATACAAATACCCATCAGTATGAGATAAATCATCTCGGTACAGCCACACTATGAAATACTGTAGTAGTTAAAATGTAAATTAAAATAAAACAAGTTAGGTATGTGATGAAATGGAAAGTTTTCTACAACATTGTCATTGACTCTAGCAAGTAGCATAATGCTCCATGTACGACAATGTAAACAAATACATACACAAAACGATATACATTTTGGCCGGTTTATGCATGTAAATGCACAGTACAATCATTACCCAGTTCAGGTACCCAACAAAATGAGCAGTTTTCAATAAGAGGTTTACTTAGAGCAACAGGCAAACGTGTTTAGAGTATTATGATAAAGGAGGACATTTGTTTTTGTGAAATTTGTAGAATACTACAATATTTACAATTTACTTGTATAAATAAGAATTAATCTAAACTTAAGGAACAAAGCAATTCAGGTACTTTCTTTGCTTCATTGTTTTTAGGCAGGTCTAAGGGATGGAAATGATTCCATATCTAATGCTTGAAAGAATGCACCTCTTTTTTTTTTTTTAGTTTTTTGTGCTTTTTTTTTTTTATTTTAGAGAGAGAGAAGGGAGAATGAGTGGGGGAGAGGGGCAGAGGGAGAGAGGCAGAGAATCTCAAGCAGGCTCCATGCTCAGTGTGGAGCCCTATGCGGGGCTTGATCCCACAACCCTGGGATCATGACCTGAACCAAAGTCAAGAGTCGGTTGCTCAACTGACTGAGCCACCCAGGCACCCCAAGAATCCATGTCTTAAACCACATACTCAGAAGTATTGGGGGAATGTTTCTTCATTGTTTTCTTTTCCAGTTTTTGCCATAGTTATTGGTTCTTTCCACTTTTAAATTTAGGAAAGGTTGGTAATTTTCTCAGAAGATAGTATTTTATTGAGGTTTTTGAATGCGTTATCATAACACTTGTCACTACATCTAAATGTTTATGATAATACAGTTAAGAGTATGGGCTCTGTAGTCAGATGGGTTTGAATCACTGGCTCTCTGGGCCACCTGGGTGGCTCAGTCGGTTGAGCGTCCAAGTTGGGCCCAGGTCATAGTCTCCCAGTTCATGAGGGTTCATGCGTTCGAGCCCTGCGTCGGGCTCTGTGCTGAAATGCCAGCTCAGAGCCTGGAGCCCGCTTCAGATTCTTTGTCTCCCTCTCTCTCCCTCCCCTGTCATCCGCTCTCTCTCTCTCTCTCTCTCTCTCTCTCTCTCAAAAATAAATAAAAACACTTAAAAATTTTGAATCACTGGCTCTCTTACTGGTTGTGTGATCCTTGTAAAATCACGTAACCTTTCTGGTCTGTATTCTTCTCCTGTATAACATGAGCATAATATCACCAAGTTTAGAGTTATGATGTGAGCAGGAAATGATACCGTGTTTATAAAGTGGTTAGCGCACTACATTCTGCTGCTGCTTCTTTTGTATGTTCATTCTTTTTTTCTTGATTTTGTTCCTCAGATATCTGTATATTAATGCTTTTGACAAATTATTCTGCTGCTGCTTCTTTTGTATGTTCGTTCTTTTTTTCTTGATTTTGTTCCTCAGATATCTGTATATTAATGCTTTTGACAAATTATATTCAAGATGTGTTTATCAATTTATTGTCTCAGTTCCTTTCATCAAAATTCTTGAGTTGAATAATGAGCTAGTTTACCTTTATTCTTTCTTATTAATAATGCAAACATTTAGGGGCACCTTGGTGGCTCAGTCGGTGAAGCATCCAACTCTTGATTTCAGCTCAGGTCATGATGTCATGGTTTGTGGGACTGAGCCCTGCATCCAACTCCATACTAACAGAGCGGAGCCTGCTTGGGATTCTCTCTCTCTCCCTCTCTCTCTGCCCCTCCCCTGCTCATGCTCGCTCTCTCTATCTTAAAAGTAAATAAATAAACTTCAAAAAATAATAATACAAACATTTATAGCTGTGACTCTTCCTCTGTCATGTTGGCCATATTCATTGAGCTTTGATGTATAAGATTTTATTATTTGATAAATAGTATTAAATTGCGTATTAGATATCTTTCCGTTTCCTCTTGACTCGCTTGTAGTTTGAGGAGGGTTTTCTTTTTAACTTTATGAGTAAGTGGATTTAAATTTGATCTAACATTGATTTCTAACTTTCTTACAACTTGATCAAAGACTGTACATGAACTTCTTATTTTGTGGTTTTTAAAATATATTGACTGAGGTTATGTTTTGATCTTGGATGTGAATCCATTTTATTTACACAGACTTTGTTTTTTAGAGCAGTTTTATGTTCACCAGCAAAATGGAACAGAAATTAAAGAGATTTCCTTTTTTCTTTTCTATTTAAATCCACTTAGTTAATAAACAATGCAATACTAGTTTTAGTTGTAGAATTTATCTAGTCATCACTTCCATGAAACACCCAGTGCTTATCACAAGCGCCCTCCTTAATACCTGTCACCCATTTAACCCTTCCCCCCACCCACCTCCCCTCCAGTACCCTCAGTTTGTTCTCTATAGTTGAGAATCTGTTGTCTGGTTTGCCTCTATTTTTTCCCCATGTTCATCTGCTTTGTTTCTTAAATTCCACATATGAGTGAAATCATAACGTATTTTTCTTTCTCTGACTTATTTCACTTAGCACAATACTCTCTAGCTCCATCCATATCATTGCAAATGCCAAGATTTTATTTTATTCTTTTTAATGACTGAATAATATTCCATTGTGTGTGTGTGTGTGTGTGTGTGTGTGTATGTATATATATACCATATCTTCTTTACCCATTTAATAGTTGATGGACATTTGGCCTCTTTCCATAAAAATAAAAGGAGGGGATTTCACTTATAACCCCTTCCACAGTCTCCCCCACTATCAGCGTCATGTACCAGGAGTGGTGCATTTGTCATAATCAATAAATCTATATTGACAAATCATCATTACCCATAGTTGATAGTTTATATTAGAATTCACTATTGTCAATGTGCATTCTATAAGTTTTGGTAAATGTATAGTGACATGAATCCATCATTATAGTATCATAAAGAATAGTTTTACTGGGGCGCCTGGGTGGCTCAGTCGGTTAAGCGGCCGACTTCGGCTCAGGTCATGATCTCGCGGTCCGTGGGTTCGAGCCCCGCGTCGGGCTCTGTGCTGAAAGCTCAGAGCCTGGAGCCTGTTTCAGATTCTGTGTCTCCCTCTCTCTGACCCTCCCCCATTCATGCTCTGTCTCTCTCTGTCTCAAAAATAAATAAATGTAAAAAAAAAAATTAAAAAAAAAAAAGAATAGTTTTACTGCTCTAAAAATCATCTGTGCTCCTCCAAATCATACCTCCCTCCCCTATAACCCCAAGCAACAATGGATCCTTTTGTTGTCTACAGCGTTTTGCCTTTTCCAGAATCTCATATATGGAATCATACAGTATGTAGTCTTTGCGTATTGGCTTTTTTCACTTATTAATGTACGTTTAGGTTTCCTCCATATCTTTTCAAAGCTTGATCGTTCATTTCCTCTAGCACTGAATGATATTCCCTTGTCTGGATGTACCATAGTTTATTTATCCCTTTACCTACTGAAAGATATCTTGGTTGCTTCCAAGTTTTGACAGTTATGAATGAAGCTGCTATAAGCATTTGTGTGCAGGTTTTTGTGTAGACAGAAGTTTTCAACTCCTTTGAGTAAATACTGAGGAGCGTAATTGCTGGAACATATGGTAAGAATATGTTTAGTTTTGTAAAAAAGCGCCAAATGCAAAATGGCTGTACCCTTTTGCATTTCCACTAGCGATGACGAGAGTTTCTGTGGTTCCACATTCTCACCAACATTCAGTGTCAGTATTTCGGATTTTGGCCATTCTAATAGGTGTGGAATGAAATATCATTGTTATTTTAATTTGCATTTCCCTGGTGGCATATGGTGTGGAACATCTTTTCACCTGCGTTTGCCATCTGTATGTCTTCTTTGATGAAGTACCTTTTAAGATCTTTGACCCATTTTCTAAACCAGGTTTTTAATTTTTTTTATTGTTGAAGTTTAAGAGTTCTTTGTATATTTTGGATACCAGTCCTTTATCATATGTGTCTTAAGCAAATATGTTCTCCCAGTTTGTAACTTGTCTTCTCATTCTCTTGATGTTGCATTTTGAAGAGCAGGAATGTTTAATTTCAATGAGTCCACCTTATCAATTATTTATTTTAGAGACTGGTCCTTTGGTGTTGTATATCCAGGTTATCCTAGGTTTTCTCTTAAGTTATCTTCTAGGAGTTTTATAGTTTTGTATTTCACATTTAGATCTGTGATTCATTATGAGTTGATTATTGTGAAGGGTGTAAGATCTGTGTCTAGATTAATTTTTTTGCATGCAGATGTCCTATTGTTCCAGCACCATTTTTCGAAAAGACTATCTTTGCTTCATTGCATCGCCTTTGTTCCTTTGACAAACGTCAGTTGACTCTATTTATGTGTGTCTATTTCCGGGCTCTCAGGTCTGTTCCATTGATACATTTGTCTATTCTTTCCCCAATTCCACACTGTCTTTATTGTTGTAGCTTTATAGTAAGCCTTGAAGTTGTTGGGTAGTGTCAGTCCTCCAAGTTTATTCTTCTTCGATATTGTGTTAGACTATTCTGTTTGTTTTTCTTCTCCATATAAATTTTAGAATTAGTTTGTCAATATCCAGAAAATAACTTTCTGGGAGTTTGATTAGGATTGCACCAAATCTATAGATCAAGTTGTTAAGAACTGACATTTTGGTATTATTGTCTCTAATAAATTTTTGAAGTATTTTGCTTCTAATCATGTATTAAATGATTTTCAGAAGCATAGCGAATCATTAAGATGAAACTCCATTTCTCTGTTTCTATATTGTTTTATCAGAGACCCAAAGTAGTTTTGTTTCTGTTTATTCCATGTGAAACAAGAACAAATCTATACAGATTCCATGCTTATCAACAAATAGAGTCTGTGGTGTATTCTCTTTCATGGCCCCACTCTCTTTCCATATGAATAGTGTTGCCAGATAATCTCAACAGAAATACTAAACTATAAAGTTTGTGGTCTCATGTGAAAGCATCAAATCAGCAGAACAATGAATCTCAAAATACTAGAGTAAGAACATTTGCATGGAAGTCACAATAGAGCATGTCTTTACTTGACAAAATATTTAGCTACCCTAATCAGACCCAAAATTTACACCCAGAAAACCGTACACTTGGGTTTTGGTGGAATACCCTTGGCATATTTATAGCTAGAGGACAGATGGGTGTACATAGGAGTTGGCCCAATTTTCAGTGAATATTCTTCTAGTATGTCTCATTGGAATTGAGTTGAAATATTTACCTATCTCCACTATCTCTCTTGCTCTTGCTAAACCAAAGAAGCACATCAACCCAAAGGTCTCCAACATGTGATGAAACCAAAACTCTTCCTCTCTCTATCCCATCCCTTAGAAATTTATAGGTGGCTATTATCGCCCTCCAGAGGCAATAAATAGATACCATTCCCCTCAACCTCCTGCTCTATCTTGTGTGTGAATGATTGTATCTCACTGTGTGGGGAATAACCAAACATCCAAGGGGAAGGGCATAGTACTTTGACCACCTTCAAAAACAATATCCATGAACATTGTCTTTCAATCATGACAAAGTGTCTGAAATCTTACTTGCATTGAACTGGAAACGACTGGAAAATGGACAAAATATAGGAAACATTTGTTTTCAAATATCAAAAAGCATGCAGAGCATGACAGTGATACCTGAGAGAAGGAAAACAAGGAAGTGAAACTTATGAGCATCCAGTCTTTCTGCCCAGAGACACCTTCTACCCTACTGTGCAGGAATGGGGGACCGATGCATAACACAGAGGTTCTGTTGAATTGAGACAGATATTAGAGTTAAAGGGGTCAATGTAGCTGAAATATGTAGGGCAGAGTCTTGGAAAGAGCAGTCTATATAGACAAAGAGTTCCAGAAGTCTGAAATGGATCCCCATGAGTATAGTGCTGAATATAAAGTTGCACATACATAGGATAAAACTTCTCAGGACTAGTCAATATAATGCTGGGATGCTATAAGGTGAACAATTCTTAGCTCACACAAGCCTGGAATCCATTCGAGTTTTGACCAGCCAGAATGGAGACACTTCACTGGACACCGGACATATTTAGTAGAAATCTCGGAAGAGTTGATCTTCAATAGCAAGGATACAATAGGCTTAGTGTAAAGGCAACTATAGAAGTTGTTCTAAAAGGCTTAAAAACAGTCCTCAAAGGGACCTTGCCAAGATATCTACCCAGGAGAAATGAGAATATATGTTTATATAAAGACTTATTCACAGATTTTATAGCTACTTTTTTTCAAAATTTCTATGTATTGAAAACAATAATTTTCATCAACAGATAAATGTTTTGATACGTTGATACAATTAATACTACTATACAAAGAAAATGGGTTACTGATACACACATAAGCACAGATGAATCTCAGAGACATTATGCCGAGCTTCAGAAGCCAGATACAAAGATCACTTACTGCATAATATCATTTATGTAGAGTTTAAAAACAGGCAAACCAAACTTGGTTGATAAATATCAGATCAATAATTGCCTCTGGGGGAGGTTGATATTAACTAGATGCAGGCATGAGGAAACTTTCTGGAGTTACAGAAATGTTCTAGATCTTGGTTGCGGGGATAGTTACGGAAGTGTATGTGCCTGTCAAAACTGATCTAACAGCATAGTTAAAATGGGTTCATTTCATTATGTGTAAGTAAATTATACCCTGATAAGATTGTTGTAAAAAAATAAACACAATAATATGTAGAGAGATGTTTATACAGGTTTCTGGTTGGTACAAACCCTGGACATCTCAGTCACAGAACAGCCGGCGGGGAGAAGGGCAAGGCATCTTTCTTGCAGGCTTTTCAGATTTCCTTTAGACAGGAATGCATAAGTTGTGTTAGTTTATTGTGATGTATAAGTTGTATTAGTTTATTGTGAGTCTTAACTCAGTGCTGTGGGTCTTGAAGTTAACTGAAAATTCTCTTAAATTGGGACAGTAGATTGTAGACTCTTTTTTAATGGAGTTTTTTGTTTGTTTGTTTGGGGGGGGGTTTGTTTTTAGTTGTTATGTGTATTTTAGGGAAAGGTCTAGCGGTGCATTACTAGTTAAACGCTGTCTTAGCCCAAGCGTGAGGTGCAAGGATATTCATCTCCTCTGCCTTTCTACTACTACTAGGAAGACTTTCTCTAGGTTCTGATATTCTCCTCCCAAATTGACTCCTACATACTTACCCATTCCTTTTTATTTTTTTTGCAATAAGCCTGTGTTACCCTATGTAATTTCTCCTCTACTCATCATCCTCTCTCAACTTGCCCTCCCACCTACCACCTAATAAATCCTACACTAAAGAGTATCCCTTAAGCAAATTTCTCCTTTGGCTGATAGTGTCCATTAAGTCAACTACAGAATTTCCACAGTGGAAACACACTTATGAGGCCTCCATTAGTTGGATGGTAAAATTCGAAATAACCGGTAGAATGCTTGCTGATGGATAATGCACTGGGCTTCGGCGTCTTGGCTTTCCTATTGGCAAGAAGAGAATGATCTCCTTGGTCTCATAAAATTTTATGAGAATTATATGAGCTAAAGTATGTGATATGACCATAAATATGTGATATACTTTCAAATAATCAAATAAGCTGGGCCTCCCAAATTATGTATGTAGTATGTATGTATATATGTATAGAATATATAGACTCATATAGATTTGGAATATTTAACATGGTTTACAGGTAAAATGAGTCCACACATGTATAGCTAAATATAGGTATTTTAAATGTGCATATAATAGCATTAGAAAATAAGCAAACTAATGGCTGTATCGTCTATCTCATTAAACGTCAAGGTCATGCATAGAAAAGTCCCACAGACCTATAATTTTTTTTGTTCTGTTGAAATGTTTCTAATGTATCATTTTATTTCATAGACGTGTGTATCAAGATCATGGAATTTGCAATACATTAATGAAGGTGTTAAGTTACCCCGTACAAGCCACTTGGCATCTTAGCACATAATTGATATCGATGTAACCTTGCTAAGAAATATAATCTAACAAGGAACATTGGATTCTTGTACCATTTACAATTTGGATAAGACATGAATATTTGACAGTAATTTTTATAATCGGCTGCAAGATTTTTGTTTGGGTTTAGCTGAGCTGAATATCTGGCCTAATCAGTAGACATTCTAGTTTGAAAACATCAAGTATTACTTAGACATTTGCTGCTATATCAGCTTAAGAGCCTTGTTGTTTTTTTAATATCACAGTATTCATGTTGATGATACGTGTAGATTTTGTAACCAAAAAAATAGAAGCTTCGTATAAATAAAACACACAAGAGATGCATTGAAAATTTCTTTTTGAAATCATAACTAAACAAGAGTCATTGCCTTTGTTAGATCTGACACGACTTCTTCATTAGAGAGCAACAAGTGTGCACATCTGTATATTTGCATACTAAAAATAGTTGTTCAAGAAACAAAAGGTTGCTTAGAATACATAACCTCTTACTCGTCTAAATTACATGTTTCCGAGTGTAGTATTATGATCTTGTTTTCAACTACATGTATGTGACTACCTAATTACAAAGCAGACAATTTAAACATAGTGTTTATTGCAAAGCATTGTATCTCAGAATAAAAACGCATTAGAAGCAGCTATCAGGAGGACGGGAGGCCGTGTTCCGAGTATTAGCATAGACATCAAGGTCTTTACTGTCCATCCTCAATAAGTTTTGTGGTGACCAGACTCCGTATAGTGTAGATTAAATGCAGCCGTTTACCTATGAAAATGCTGACCGCATGATCAATCCATGAAGAATCACGTCAGCTATTTTCATTGTACCTGAGGTTCATTATCACTGAAAATGTTGAGGGTCGGCAGAGAATGGGACCCAGGGAATGCTGTTGCACTGTCCACATCTGTATTTATTAGCTCTTGGTCAGCTTTGTCACGTAGGGGGTAAGGTTTAGTGGTGGTACTTGCTCGTGGGGAGAGGGCAAGGTCACCAAGAGAGAGTTGAGAAAGGTAATGAGGAGGGAGTTGGGGGGAAAGGTAACGAGGAGGGAGTTTAGAGGAGGTAAGCCTAGGTATAGGACCAGATGCCGAGAATCAGGGCCAAACTGCCCAGTGTATAAAGTCCAAAGGGATGAGATAATTTTGAGCTGGCTTTAGCACGTTTTGTGGTTTCAGTTCTTTCCCAGGAAGATCCTAGCTAGTGTCTAGGGAATGGAGGAGAGGAGGGAACAAGTGTGTCACACGCAGAATCCAGCCCTCTAGGAGGAGGTGACAAGAACTAAGGTGGACGTCAGGCTCTAGGGTTCAGAGTTGTCGAGTGGGAATTGTAGGACTTGGCAAAGAAACTGGAGGAAAACTCCAGCCATCATAGTGCACTGATAGGGTGGTCACACAGGTATACGGACACCTACCTACTAAATCAAGAGCAAACATGTAGCTTTCGGCCCCACTTGGTACTTTGTGGTGGCTCTTTTGATGTTGCTTCTCTCAGCAGGGTTGGCTCGGGGACTGTGCTGGGGGTGGGGGGGCATCAGCGCCTCCCACTGTGAGGGGTTGGAGGAGACAGGTAAAGACAAAAGAGAACAGTGTCTCATAATGTGCGCCTGTGCAAACAGTGACGCATCTACTCCGGGAATAGATGATGACATCTCCCAGTTCTAGCCACCCTGCATTTCGCTTCAAAAGATGTGGAAAGAAAAGTTCAAATGGAGTGTTACACGGTATTTTGGGTTAGTTAATAAATATAACAACGGTGACCCGAGGTTAATTTTGAATGTAGAGATAGGTGTCAGAGTTTAGCTGACATTTAAGTACCGATGGCACTCAGTCCGTGCAACGTTTGAGATGTCCCTGCAGTTAAGATATTTCCTTTCAAATCAAGATGACGAGGCAATTCCCCACACATGTTAATGTAAGACAGCCGTACGTGCCACAGTAAATAATCTCGGGCATAATCAATTAGGTGGTGGTTAGTTATCTGTAATTTTATTTATTTTTAATGGTTAAATACATTGCTATAATTCTTCTGAGGCCACAGGATGAACACACCGGATTCCTAATTAGCCATCACACTGGTTAGTGCCACTTGGACAGAACGAACCCTGGAATCTGAATCCCGTTTTAAACAGTTTACGCAAATGTACTTTTTATTCTCAAGCTGTTTGCAATCACAATCAAATTTTTAAATGGGGTAATGCTTTTATTTACTAAAGTATGCATGCTTCTAGCATCCATTCCCCCCCTTTCACTTATTTATTCCACAACAAAGTGATACATTTTTAGTTCTTCTGAAATCCATATTGCTGGAAAACGTGTTGGTCCCCAGGGCTCACCTTTGGTGCTGCAGCCACAACTTTTGCCCTTATAGATGATATTCAACAAAAATTGATTTAAATGTCCTATCCAGGCCACAGTTACAGAAGCTAAGTGGACCTTATGCCTCTTTTTTTCCAATTGAATTTAAAAGAAAAGCAAAAGATATTTCCCCCCAGACACTCTCAGGCCTGTGATTCTAGCCTACTCTGGACTAATTCTAGTTCTACTGTCTAATTCCTCTCTCCCTTTCTGGATCACATCATTGAATTTCAGTTAAGTAGAGTGAAATCAGTGCAATCTATAGCCATTATTTGATTTGATTTGATTTGATTTCATCTTATTTTAATGTTTATTTATTTTTGAGAGAGAGAGAGAGAGAGGCCCGGGGGGGTGGGGAGCAGAGAGAGAGGGACACACAGAATGTGAAGCAGGCTCCAGGCTCTGAGCTGTCAGCACAGAGCCCGACGTGGGGCTCGAACTCACGAACGGTGAGATCATGACCTGAGGCCAAGTAGGACGCTCAACTGACTGAGCCACCCAGGCTCCCCTCTCGCCATAATTTTAAATTGAAGTATTGCCTTTGCACGTTTGCAAATTGTGAACAACAGATAAAAAACAAAAGAAGCCGCTTTGCTTTAGACCAGATAAACAAGTTCACTATTTTTTCCCTGTAAGTAAGGATGCTAAAAGATGGCGATAGAGATGAGAAGTGGAAGTCATATGCAAGAAAATGTTCCAGTCCAAGGGAAACTTAATTAGAATTATCCAGGAAGGAAGAGTTAGCATTTGTTGGAGACGATGAGTAGTGTTACTCTCGGTTGGCGAGATGGTAGGACCAAGTGCTCGAATGAGTAGTATTTTGCACTGGGTAGAGATCAAGCTTAGAGTGTGCCAGGTGATATTGCTTAAGAGCATGAGGACACAAAAACAGATGAAAGACTAAAGCCATAGGGAAAGCAAACATTTCCTGTCCCTGGGTAAGTGGACAGTGTCTCCTCTCCAGTGTTTCCAACGGTCTTGACTTGCGGTCTGGGAGACCTGGGAGGAATGTGTTGGCTAATTCTTTCAAATGGCTTTGAAGGAACCTAAATAGGTTGTGATGGTAGCTCCTTTGACTCAAAGGTGGATCTGGCTTTTCTAGCAAAAGCCGCGTCTATCCTGAATTGGAATGGGAAGATGCTTGGCAACCACTGAACTGAGGCATTCACCATCAATATAGGAAATCAAATGGTTTTGTTGTCCAATGATTTAATTTGAAAAAACAATTTATAGAGGTGAAACAAGCCACTGGGAGGAGCTCATTTTCTATTCTGGTTGCATTAAAATATATTGAACGTTCCGCTATAATGAATTAAAAGAATACAAATAAGGGCTACAGAATCAAATCAAGTGTATCAGCTTCCCACATCTACATTCATGCCAAAAATCAATCAACAAAATGAGCAAAAAGAATACATTTCTGCGGAAGTGGACACCCATTAAACGTTTTCTGTAAGCAGTGGAATACTTTGATTCATGTTCAGATAGCAATCCAGGTTATAATTTTTAATTCCTGTCGTGGTTATGACCGTCCCAAATTCCCCATCAACTTCAATTTTGCAAAGGGAGTGATCAGTATGCATGGCATTTCTCTCTTTTGCCTGGAATTACAGATGATGACTCCAACACCAGTGTTCTGAGCTTTATCTTGCAAATGGGACATTGACTAAAATATGAAGACCATTGAGGCCCTGGCACTCACATAATTTGCATTCTGGACACAGTAAGTTCTGCTTATATAAGGAAGGCCTGATCAGTTCTCAAATGCAGCATTTTTGAAAATAATCACATTAGTTCACATTTTGGAAGAGAAGGAAGCAGTGTCCCAGAAGAAAGAATACAGAGATTACAAGGGTTCTAAACCTGCCTGTAACACTACCTTGCGGTGCTTGCTTTGGCCAAATCGCTTCCTGTCCGTTGACATGTTTCAACTGTTTCATTTGTAACGAAAGTGTATTCAACTACTTCATGATTCCCACATGGGGGCGGCAGGTGGAGGGTGGGGCAGGTAGGGACTATGCATCCAAAGGAGCATATCGGAAACTCCTGGATGATTTTTTTATTTTTCAAACTACGCATGCTCCTACCCCAACTCTCTTCTCAGATCTTTTGGTTATTAACAAGACATAATGTTAGCGATAATATGTTACCTATAATGCCAGTAACGAGGCCAAACTGGTTTCAAATCTCTGGACCAGATGATTTCTAAAATTTCTTGCAAGATTAATAGTTTATGGATTTATGAAGAGAATGATTGCTTACCTGTACTACGACTAACCATGTACACCCAAATGTTCTCTTGCTTCACAAAACCGTATTCGGAGAATGAAATAATATTGATGTGGGAAACAGCACCGTGTTGTGCCTGGTACATGGTGCGTCCTCCAAAAGTTTTCCTTATACATAATGTGTTCAATGATGGGAGATGTAAAGACAGGAGGAGGATGAACAACAGCTTCTCAAGAGGGACCATTGATTCATGCTGCCATTTAGCAGTTTTCACTGCACAGCTCTTACTTAGACGGGAGATATGACTATCCTCAGGTACTGAGACATGCAGGCAAATAGCCAGATTATTGCATTTAAGATGATATTCCTCTTTTGTTTAATGAACATCTTTCCCAAACATGAGTCCTACCTCATTCGTTATACAGGAAATACCCCCACCATTATTTAGGGAGTCGTTTTTTTCTCTTTATGACACACAGCACTATTTTGCATGTTTTTTGCATATTAGAAGGACAACTGATCAGGTGAAATTCTTTTAAATTGTGTGGCTTTATTTACATGCTCTAAGCATAGAGTCTACACACATTTGTTACACAGAAGCACATGTGTTTGGCATAAGTGAATATCGATTTTTATAAATAGATACATACATTGGGAGAACTTTTAAGACGTCACACATGCATTTGTTGTATAATAGTATCTATCTAAATATAATACATACATATTATTTGTTAGGCTCAAGTCTGAATGGACAGGACCAAGACCTAGAGAAAGAAAAGAATTAAGAATGTATGTGATAATACATACATATTATTTATTTAAGCTCAAGTCTGAATGGACAGGACCAAGAACTACAGAAAAAAAAAGAATTAAGAGCGTATGTGAGATTTCATTCTTTTTCATCACTGAATACTATTCCATTGTATGTGTGTATGTGTGTGTGTGTGTATGATATATATGTGATATATACATATATATGATATATATGTGATAT
>NC_064817.1:113405501-113442387 GCF_023721935.1 Panthera uncia | reverse complement strand
TATGTGATATATACATATATATGATATATATGTGATATATACATATACATGAGATATATGTGATATATACATATATATGAGATATATATATATATTTGTGTGTATATATATATATATATATATATCTCACATCTTCTTTATCCATTCATCAGTTGATGGACATTTGGGCTGTTGTGATGCAACTAGAGTATATTTTGCTAAGTGAAATAAGTCAGTCAGAGAAAGACAAATATATGTATGTGGAATTTAAGAAACACAACAGATGAACATAGAGGAAGGGAAGGAAAAAGAAGATAAAAACAGAGAGGGTGGCAAACCATAAGAGACTCTTACATACAGAGAACTAAATGAGGGTTGCTGGAGGGGAGGTGGGGGGGAATGGGTTAAATGGGTAATGGGCATTAAGGAGGGTCTTTGTTCAGATGAGCACTGGGTATTATATGTAAGTGATGAATCACTGGGTTCTACTCCTGAAGCCAAGACTACACTGTTTGTTAGCTAACTTGAATTTAAACTTAAAACAAAGGGGCTCCTGGGTGGCTCGGTCGGTTAAGTGTCCAACTTCAGTTCAGGTCATGATCTCGTGGTTTGTGGGCTTGAGCCCCGCATTGGGCTCTGTGCTGACAGCTCAGAGCCTAGAGCCTGCTTCAGATTCTGTGTCTCCCTCTCTCTGCTCCTCTCCCGCTCATGCTCTCTCTTTCTCTCTCTCTCTCTCTTAAATATAAACATTTCAAAAAAAAAGTGTACATGAGAGAAAGAGAAATGAAAGTAAAAAAATATGAGTGCCCCCAAATTAACCCAAAGAAATTATATGTGATTCTGAAGTGGAACTTAAATGAGGTATAATGAGAAATTGTCATTGCTTTAGTATAAAAAATGAACACTTTAATGGAATTCAGTAACAACTAGCTGTGTTTGTTTTGGTGAGCACTGTACTATGTGCTTTACCTTTTAGTCCTTATATAGTCCACGTTCTGATTATTGTTGTTGCACAACAAATGGCCCCACATGTGGAGTAAAACAAAACTCTTTTTACTACGCTCGTGATTTAACTGGTCAGAAATTCAAGAAGGGCTTCGTTATCTAGTTCTTTGGATTTCTCATGCCACAGCAGCCAGATGTCAGCTGGGGCTTCGGTCATTTGAAGGTTCAGTGAGACTGAACATTCTAAATGGTCTGCCCACGTGGATGGCAGTACATGCTGGCTACTGCATCCAGTCGATGTAGGCTGAAATCCCAGCTCCAACGGTCCACCAGCTCAACGTAGAAGTCACAGGGCAGTTGAACTTCACACATGGCGGCTACCTTCCTCCAATCAAGGGTTCCAAGAGAACCTGGTAGAAAGTTCAGGGCCATTTCTGTTTCAGAACTGGAAGTCACATAACATTATTCAGTTGTCCCCTAATGCTCAAAACAGTCACAAGTCCAATCGGATTGGAGGGGATGGGGCAGAAAACAGTCATAAGTCCAATTGGATTGGAGGGGACAGGACAAAAGTCCTCCTATTGATAGTAGGACTCTTTGGTCACCTGGGTTGCTCAGTTGGTTAAGTGGGCGACTTTGGTTTAGGTCATGATCTCACGGTTCATGGATTTGAGCTTCATGTTGGGCCTTGTGTTGACAGTGCTGAGCCTGCTTCAGATTCTCTGTCTCCCTCTCTCTCTGCCCCTCCCCCACTTATGCTCGCTCTCTCTCTCTCCCTCTCTCTCTCTCTCTCTCTCAAAAATAAACATTAAAAAAAGGTTCGATAGTAGGAATCTTCATGTCACATTATAGAAGAGCATGCAGAATGGGGGATGTTATGGTGGCCATACTTGAAAAGTATAATCTGCCATAATTGATATTCCCGTGTTTTTTAGGTGGGGAAACTGAGTCCCAAGGTGTTTAAGAAACTAGAAAAAGATCTAACTGGAACTCAAACCTAGGTCGATCATCCTCTAAAATCTATATTGTTTCTATTGTGCTGCACTGCATCCTGAGGAGTATTATTCCTAGATTATTACATATTTTTTAAAATATGAACAAAGCGAAATTAAGTATCAAAGACAGACAATCTCAGAGTCACAGACCTGACTTCCACTCTTGTTTCTACTGCTTGAAAGGTTGGGTGAGTTATTTCCCTTCCCCGGGTGACTTTCCCAGATCTGATGAGCAGAAAATTTTGTGCCATATTGTCTCCAAAGTCCCCGACACTTCTTGAATCCCAAGCTTCATGAGGTGAAAACATGTCAGAAGTGCGCACGCGTGTGTGTGATAGAACAGTGTTAAAAGCTTTAATAATTTTTAATAGCAAGATTACAATACCTATTTATCTCACTTCTAAAATGTCTAATTTTGGTTTTGTGATCCCTGCCTGGGATGCTCATTAACCTCTGAGGCAAGAGGCAAATGATTTAATTAGTTGTGCAATTGTGTCTTTTCTCTCTGAATATTTCCTTTTATATTCAATCACATTTCCTGAATCAAGAGGTTCCCATAGGCAAGAGAAAGGCTATGGATTTTATGGGTTGATTTGGGTTACTAACTAAAATGGAATGAAACTATCATGGGCTTGAATAACAGTTTGAGTAAAATAGTATTCTAATTCTGCAGGCATGACATAGTAATTTGTTTCTAGGCAGTAGGATATGCACTCTTGGAAAAAAATGCGTCCTCCTAGAAATAGCTTACTGAATAATTGTCTCATGCAGTAATATAAATGAACTGTTGAATTGTCTGGAAATGTTCTAAGTCTGGCACAAACCCCTTTGTACGTAGACTAGAGTCTAATTCTTTCATCTTATATTATTGTAGCCATTGAATTCATTGCAATTTCACAAAATCACAGGATTCAGAGCTTTCCGGGATCTTCAGTATCATGGACTTCCATTGTTTCTCAAGCATTTTTTCTCACCAAAATCTTTTCTCAAACAAAATCGGAAGCAAAAGTTTCATGTACAGTCTTGGGAAAGGTGTAGCTTCTGTATTTGAAGTGGGGTTGAGGCTCCAGAAGCCCTCCCTCTGCTACCTCCTCTCCTCCTTTCTACCTCCTCTGACCCCTACTGCAACTTTCATGGTATCTGTAAGGAGCTCTTGGAACTTTGAAGAATCTGGCTTGAAAATCACTTGTCCAGTCCGTTATTTGATTCATAAAAAAAATTGGTAAAAAGTCCCATAGGGGACTTACACATGTAAACAAACTATTTTAGTCCTACTGTTGGTGTGCTAATTATCGCCTGTTGTAGGGATACCTAATGTGATCTGGGGGCTAGCGATCAGAAATGACTTCCTGCCATAAGGGAAAATACCGACACCTGAAATAAAATCAGGAGTGAGCCACGAAAAAAAATGGGAATGGGGGCAGAGGGAAGATGCTTCAGGAGGAAATGAAAGTACGTATAAAGCCCATGTGAGGAGGGCTATGGCATATTAGAGTTTTTCTTGGGTAAAAAATGTGAAGGGAGCCAAAGGTAAGGGATAAACCTGTAGCTGAAATCAGAACGCACATCACGATGGCCCTTGTACGTTGTTTAACAAAATCTGAAGTGTAACCAAAGGGTAATTGGGCAGGGGGCCACTCTAGGAGGTTAATGGAGGATGATATAATAGGAAATATATTTCCAAAAGAGCATTCTGGATGGTGTTTGGAGAAAGGATTGGAGAGGGCCAAGACAGAAGAAAGAGGGGCCTATTTTGGAGGTAGATCTGGCATCATTGCTGGTAGATTGGATATCGTCCCGGAAGAAAAGAGAGAAATCAAGAATGACCCTCAGGTTTTGGCCTGAGAAATAGGTGGCTATTGATGTTATTTACTTATATGGGGAAGACTGGCAGATGAGAAGATTTGGGGAGAACGTCCAGCATTTTTTCATAAGGGTGAGATACGTGTTCAATGTCAGGATAGAAAGGAAGTAAAAATGGAAGGTAAGCAGTTAGCGATTAGGGAGAAAGGTGAGAAACAGTACATCTTTCTCCAGATATTGATCATGGAAAATAGTATTTTTCTGAGGATATTTGAATGAATGCTCAATGAGTCAGCCAATTAAACTTTACTTGGATCAGCAAGGATCAGAGCCAGAATCAGGTCACACAGTAGGGTGACAAAGGACGTGGGGTTAAAGGAGCAATCTTCGAGTGAGGAGGGCCTTCCTAGATAAGAGAGGGGCCGTAATGGAAAACACTGATAAAATGTATGACTTAGGGGCACCTGGGTGGCTCAGTCGGTTGAGTGTCCCACTTTGGCTCAGGTTACGATCTCACAGGTTGTGGGTTCGAGCCCCATGTCAGGCTTTGTACTGGCAGCATGGAGCCTGCTTTGGATTCTGAGTCTTCCTCTCTCTCTGCCCCTTCCCCACATACGTGCACACTCTATCACTTGAAAACAAACATTAAAAAAATGTAAACGTATGACTTAAAAATTTTAAACTTTTATAATACCAAGAAACAGTATAAACATTTCAAAAGACTATGTCTTGGAAAATTGTACCTCTTTAATAGATGGAGGACTATTACTGTTAATATGCAAATAGCTCTTAGAAATGTGTGAGGGGGAGGTGCAGATAAAGTGGGAGAGGAAAAGGGGAAGACCACTCGTGGGGAGAAGATATGCACACAAGAAAGGAAGGTGGTTGGGGCGCCTGGGGGGCTCAGTCGGTTAAGCGTCCGACTTCAGCTCAGGTCACGATCTCGCGGTCCACGAGTTCGAGCCCCGTGTCGGGCTCTGGGCTGACGGCTCAGAGCCTGGAGCCTGCTTCCGATTCTGTGTCTCCCTCTCTCTCTGCCCCTCCCCCGTTCATGCTGTGTCTCTCTCTGTCTCAAAAATAAATAAAACGTTAAAAAAAAATTTAAAAAAAAAGAAAGGAAGGTGGTTAATAAACACAGGAAGCGAGGGTTCACTTCAGTACAAATCCAGGAAATACACTGTATTTTGCCTATCAGATTTGCAAAAACTAAAATAAAACCGAACAAAAGAAAAGAAATAAAAAGATGGTAAACAACGTTATTGGCCAGGGTACGAGGAAACAAACAGTATCACTGTTGGGTGACTGTAAAGTGTTGTATCTTTTCAGAAGGCGACAGCAGTATCTGTGGACAGTAAAAGCATACCCCGACTCAGAAGTTCTATTTGTAGAAACTTATCACATAGAAATGCATGCACAAATATTTAAAGATGCATGTTTAAGGATGTTCACTGCTACGTTATTAAAAATTTAAGAAGCGGAAAATACTCCAGTCTCGGTCAGTGAGGTATTTGATAAGTGGATTAGGAAATGTAATCTGCTAGTGCAATGGAATACTATGCACCAGTTGAAAGGCACGATGACAGATCTACAGGAATTGACATGAGATGTATGTCCAACGTGTATTAAGTAAAAACAGCAATCAAGGGGCAGTGTATATCACATGATCCCATATTTGTAGAAAATAAAAAAGTGGCTCAGCACGTGTTACACGTCATCTGAAAGGTTTCAAGTGACACAATATGAGTAATAAATAAGCTGCATTCCACGTGTTACACATACTGATGCTGTGGGCTAGGGACGCCTGGGACAGTCCCCTGGGCTGTACTACTTGTGGTGGGTTCCAACCAAGGGACATTTCCGCAGCAGAACCCAGGACTGTGGCCGGACTGCCCCTTGTGGTTTGTATTATGATTGCAAGACACGCCTCCGCAGCAAGGGTCAGAGGACTTGGAAAATACGAGGCTTCTTACTCACAGGTCCTGGAAGGGGACATGACAGGCCTGAGGCCGCACAGCAAGGTCACGGGAAAAGAGAGAGAAAGGGAAAGATTATGCTGGTCTGGGGTCCTTCCTTTATTGAGGTTGAGGGTGGGGGCCTAGGGTTTCCCAGGTTCGCTCTTTATTGGTGAATTGTAAACACAGAAGCAGGAATTAAAGTGTGGGAGGGGAAAGTCAAGGCCACTGGAAAGGTCAGTTATCTAGGTCACCCAGGGCTTTCTAAAAAGGGAACTTCATGGATGGAGGTGGCCCGGCGCTTTATCTGGTTGTGTAGCTGGCAATGTCTTTATTCCAGATGAAGATCTTTAAAAGGGAGGCCTCGGCAATCAGCAGCTTAACGTCTAGCACTTACGTTACAATAAAAAAACCGATTGTCAGTGACTTACAATAGATGGTTATGTGGCATGATGTACATAACTTTTTTTGAGAGAGAAAGAGAGAGGGTGCAGGTGAGCGGGGGGGGGGGGGAGAGAGAGAGAGAGAGAGAGAGAATCCCATGAGGGGAAGAGACAGAGACAGAGAGACAGAGAAGAGATAGAGAGGGAGAGAAGTAGGGAGAGAGAGAGAAGCAGGGCTCATCCGAAGCATGGCTTGAGCTCATGAACTGCGAGATCATGACCTGCGCCAAAGTCAGATTTTTAACAGGCTGAGCCACCCATGCACCCTGTACATAATGTTTTAAGGATACACTACAAATTTTTAATAGTGCTTATCTTTGAGGATTAAAATTGGGGGGCAGGTTGGGAGAACTTTCTTTTTTCTCCATTTTTCTCTGTATATTTTCTCTGTATATTTTTTGAGAGTTTATACTCACTGTAATTTTATTCTTTTTAAGTTTTTACTTTAATTCTAGTTAGTGAACATCCACATTGTTATATTAGTTCTGAGTATACAATATGGTAATTTAACACTTCCATATATCACCCTATGCTCATCAAGACAAGTAAGTAATTAATCCTCATCACCTGTTTAACCCATTCCCCCATCCCCACTTATGTATATATTTGAAAATATTTTTATAACAAGTATAATTCTGAAAAAATAATGTTTGAAAAATCAGTTCCAAAAAAAAATGAAAAATCAGTTACAAATACTACAGCGGGAATAAGACAAGGGCTAACGACGGTCCATTTGCTTTAGCAGCACCGCTCTTATTCATGGCACTTTCAGTATTGATATATTCCTAAAAACCCAAAATAATAAAAGTATGGTTTGTAGTTGTATACATCATTTTCAAGAACGGCTTTAGGATTTTGAAGTCAACGTAGTACCTGTCTCTCAAGCAGTTGTTCTTGTCAAATACCCTATATTTCGTTGGTTTTAGTGCCTCTCCTGTCACCTTCTTCAAAACATCATCATTCTTGGGGTGCCTGGGTGGCTCAGTCGGTTAAGCGTCCGACTTCGGCTCAGGTCACGATCTCACGTTCGTGAGTTCGAGCCCCGCACGGGGGCTCTCGACTGTCAGCACAGAGCATGCTTCTGATCCGCTGTCCCCCTCTCTCTTTGCCCCTCCCCCCATTTGTGCATACCCTCTCTCTGTCTCAAAAACAAATAAACATAAAAAAATATTAAAACAATATTAACATTCTTGGGTCCTACTTCATCTCTCTTTCAGTTGAGGTACAATTAAAGTCGTTTCTACTGAAGAGGGAACAAGAATTCTGTTTGTGAATCCTTGTACAGGTGAGAAGAGAATGTCCCAACTCATGTGCCGTAGCCATGTACCAAAAATGGGTGATGTGTGTGGAGGAACTGACCCCCTTCAACTCTGGGGTGACTCACCATAGCTTGGGTCAGCCAGAGCCTCAGGCCAACGGTCTCTTCTTGTGAGAAGCCACATCTAGTTACCTTATTATGCTATAAAAACATCTCTTCCTAGATGTGTTATGAGGTATAGAAAAGGGGGGGGGGCAGGATGGTGGTAACACTACTTTAGATCATCACTGTCTTCTTCCCACGTATATCACAAGTCAGTTGGGTATAAGTCTTAGGTCACAATTTTTTATCCCCCAAAACATGGTAGGAATTTCTTCATTTTCTTCTTGTATTTAGTTGTTTGTTTTTTTGTTGGGGGGGTTTGGGGGGGTTGTTTTGTTTTGTTTTGTTTTCCTGAGGAGAAAACTGGTCAGGTTGATTTTCCTGCGTTTGTCAGTAAGCATTTTTCCTGTTTTGATGATCTGAGAGTTGGTAAATTTGATATATGCCAAGATATCCCAAGGTATGAGTCTCTTTTCATTAATTTTGCCTGAATATTGATGAGTGCTTTCAATCTGAATATGCACATGTGTTTATCAGCGAAGGAATATTTTTTTTTTGTTTTCTCCTTCTTTCCTGGTTGGCTTCCTATCGTTCTCCTTTCTCCTGTGAACACCTACAATTCTTTGGCCCTCGACATCACATAGCTTTTGTGTTAGTACCATTCCTTACATTTTTCTTCTACTTAACTGATGGCATTTTCTTTCGCATTTTGTCAGTTGTTCCCTCCAGCGCTTGATCTTTTTTGCTCGTACTCGTCTTTCATGGATGTTCTCCTTTGCTCTTGCCAACAAGCACGAAGTCTGAATTCTTCACTGTGCAAGAAATAAAACATTTTTTAGGCGTCCAGATTCTTTCCTGTGGTGACGCCCCCCTGCCTTATTTCTCCTGCCACACTGTTTTAGAGGTGGTTCAATATCTGAGAGAGCGCTGGTTAGAACGGAAAACAAACCTTGACTAGTTCAGAATGGACAGAGCGCCCCGCCAAAATGTACATACTTTTCAGGTACGCCAAACAAATTTCATGTGACTTTAAGCTAGGCTTGTTAAAAGATGTGTAAACATATATTACGAGGCCATCAGGAAGTCTTACGACGTTTTATTGAGGCACCCGGGAGTCCTAGAGAAGCCATATGTCACCCAAACTGGAACTGTTTTGACCGCGAAGGGGGCACCATATTAATACTTACACCAGAAAAATGGGCGTAAACTGAGACCGTTGTAAGCGAAGTGAGACGGGTAGTCACTGGCTCGTTCTCCAGCAGTTAGTTGCAGCTGCAATGTCTGTGGTAGGCCAGCATGTGGGCAGAGTTCTTCTTCCCTTCTTCCCGTGTGTCTTTTCGGATATTTGCGTAGGATGTTGGGAAAGAGGTACAACAGGGATCCTTGATTTCTGCCTCGCTCGCCGACAAGTCTCAAAGGTTATGTTTAGTGAATTGCACCAGCTACATGCTTTATTCAGCTCAGAAAGTGCAAAAGATCCTCTATCCCCATGAGTAAGTATGCTAGTGCCTCACCTAGGTGTGTAATTTGAGGAACGTACTCTGTGAAAGGGGTCCTGTGTTTCAACGTTTTGTCACATTGAGCCCCATGATTACCCGTTCCACATGGGCTCTCATGCTGGGGGGAGCTCGAATAATATGCGTAGAGCGGGTGCTGGGAGAGAGACACAGATACCGGATCAGTTGGACTCCTGGGCTCCAATAAAGCGTATGCTCTAAGCAGGGAACATATAATCTAGAGCGTGTGAAGGGCTCGGGATAGCTGGGAATTTTAAGTACATGGCAGTCTTCTAATTTAAATGTGAAAATACCATGGTTGTGCGTAGTCAGTGAACTGTAGTAGCTCATAGTTGCATCGTCTTCATTAACCTATTCACACTTCACAATAACCCTGTGAGAATAGACAGGATTATCTCACTTGCGAGAAAATCAGGGCTGCCAGAGTATACTCGGGCCAAGCTGTGCCTCTGAGATTTGCACAAAGGTCTGTGGTGCAGTAGTCCGAGCCCTAAACCCCCCAATGTGATACTCTACATTTGTAGTGCTAACTCACACAGATAGCACTGAGCCAGTCCCTTGAGATAGGTATCTTACAAGACCTAAGTAGGATACCAGGTTTTCACGCAATCTGATGGGGTTTTATCGCAGGAGATAAGAAAGAGGGTTAAAAAAAAAAAAAAAACTGAAGGCTGGTTGTATGGATGGGTGAATGAAACAGTGGAGGGAGCATTAGGGAAAGCTTCTGACTCAAAGGCCACACAGATCTAGCTACAGGGCTCACCCAAACATGCTACGCCATGAATAACACGACAGATTCCAGAATCTGAATGAGTGGAATCATGCTCACACATCTGATTTCAGTCCTGGCCAGGATTAACTCAGGATCAGGAAGGCTGGGTAGGGAAGTGCCCCTGATCTTGAAATTCGAATAGTATTGACTCTAGGTTGGAGAAGCTGAGAAATCAGGGGATGACTCCAGTTTTAGTATCTTCAGAGAGCTTCCCTTGTTAAAGGCTTCCTTAAAGCTTGAAATTGAAGACAAAAAGAGAAGACATTCATGGGCAAGAGACCCACACTGGGGCAGTGAAACTCATATTAAAACATCGTTTCAGATGTTTTGGAAGGAAAACATTAGATTTAAAGTTCAGTTACATCATGTAATTATATTTAATATTGCCTATGAATAGAGATCTATTTAATGATTCCAAGTTGAGAAAATAATTTTTGACATCTGTTTCCATATTTTGGCTATGTTCCTGACAAGTAGAATTTCAAAGATAGTGTAGTGAAGGCTCACTCATCGTGAAAAGGAAAGAAGCTAGAAAAGATAATGAATTGAGGTATTGAAGCATCCTTTGGGACACATGGCAAATGACTTTTTCTAAAGAAAGAAATCAAACCATTATACAAAAGAAAGGTGTATTTGAGGATCACAATTCAAAGTGAGTATCTCCCTGTTCTGATCATGCAGGCGAAGCCCAGGAAAGCAGGAATTCATTGAGAGACTTGGGATTTCAAGGTGACAACAATGCTCAACTCTGGCCAGTCGTGTAGGGGCAGGCAGGCAGCAGGGTTGGCAAGGTATGGGTGACTAAGTTAAGGCTGGGTTAGTCATTTTTTTACAGATCCATCCTGGAAAGTGCCCCGGGCCCTCAAAGCCAGATTGCCATCATTGCAGACATATGCACGTTTGGTCGTAGAAACAGTGAAGAGGAAGACATTACTCAGTGTCAAGAAAATATAGATCAGCACTTTCAAAATAACTCAGTGTTGGGCGGGCTGGGGTCGGGGCAGTGAAAACTTTATTTTGTGCAGTATAAGCTATGTTATACAAATCCCATTAATATGTTGTCTCATTTCAACCTCACAACACTTTGCGGTGGGATACTCTTATTATCTGCATTTTTAAAGATGAAGAACCTGAGGCTCAGAGAGGTAAAGTAACTTGACTAAGCCCACATACATGGTGATTTGGACTCTGGGTCTATATGACTAAAGCCCATAGTCATAGCCTGTTGTTGTGAAAAGTGATGTTGGCTCCTAGAGGATTCCTTACCTTCTCCGTTCTCTGTTTAAGATGCTTTCTCTTGGCCCTGTCCTTGGGAGAAAATCCCTGGTTCTAAGGACACCTTTATTCATTAGATCAGCAATAATTTTGTAAAGCAAGTAGATACGAGTAGTAATCTTGGGTCCTTCTGGGTAAGATGCTGGGGGTCAAAGCAAACCCCATGAACACCTGTCTAAAACTTATGCAACGCCTCATATGGACCTCCGGGGTTCAGATACTAAGATTAGCAGTGCACAGCCTTCTATCTCAAGGAAAGATCAATTCCCAAGTTAAGGCAAGAGATGCAGGTACAGGTTATCTCAACACTTTAAAATCCACCCTCTAATAAACCCACCCTTTGCCCTTCCTATCCCCCACTCCACTACAATGAATGCCTCACCATTTCTTTTCAACCCTCTCCACCTTTAACCATGCTTTCTACAAGAAATATCCATAACTTATTGAGAGCTTATCAACTTCCATTTATCCATTAAGAACCAGCTCAAATGACATATCATGAGTGAAGAACTTCTGAATTCCCAAGGCAGATGCAATCACTTTCTCTTCTGAAGACCTCGAACCGTTTTCCCACACCTCTGCTATAATACCTTCTAGGGAGCACCGCATAGGTCACAAATCTGCAAGCCATTCCAGGTCCCCATCCACTTAACCTCTCCCTAAGTCAACATCTATATCATAGTAAGTATTTGCTGAATGAAATTTATAACACATAAGCACTTAAAATGATGCGTTATTAACTGGAAATGTTACTTATAAATGAGACGCCTGTGGTAAATTTGGTGACAGTGTAGTCATTTAAATTTCTAAAACCCACTCACTTTTGAGTGACTGTAGTGAGAGGGCCTGAATATAAATTTAGAACTCAAATGGAGATGAACATAGCAGACCTTACATAGGAGACACGGTTACATAGTACATAGAAATGTGGATTCTGGGGTGAAAGAAACCAAGTTGAGAGACTACAGCATCAAGGCCATTGTAAAACCAAGAAGGGATTCCAGTAAAAGGGGGTAGGAAAAGTCACAGCATTTGGTGCATCTGTTTATGCCCCTTCCCCTGTGCAGCATAAGCACAGAGCAACCAGCAGGAAAACCCCTATAGCAGGACTCCTCCCCTAGGTGAAAAGCAAACAAACAAAAAATGGGCAATGTGTCCAATGTGATGTGTTGTCTGGGGGTGGGTCAGGGGACTGGTTTGTGTTTCACCTGACTTGAATTACTGGCGAGACTGGCATCAGAGTCTGGAAGCCACTGAAGGCAGGTGAGCAGCACATTAGAGCTACAGTTCTTCGAGCAGATGCTAGAGGAAGCAGAAGATAAGAGAAGGTTTAGAAGGTTCCTAAAACCTCCAACCAGACAGACTGTGAAGGTCTTTCCTTGTATGAAGCCAGTAGGCAAAGACTGAGAGGGCTGGTTGTTTCTTCAAATACCACGTTCCCAGCAAAAGATTACAAGGCATACAAATACACAGGAAAACATGGCCTAACTAAAAGACCAAAATAAAATTCCAGGAACTGACTCTAAAGAAATGCATATCTATGAGCCGCCTGACAACAAATTTAATATGACTGCCATAAAGGTGCTCAGTGAGGTAAAAGAGAACACAGACAGACAGCAAAACGAATTCAGAGAAATGATGCATAAACAAAATGAGAATATCAACCAAGAGATAAAAACTATGAAAAAATAGCTACATGGAAAATCTGGAGCTGAAAAATGCAATAACTGACCTGAAAAAATCATTAATAGGGTTCACCGTCAGAATTCATCGGGCAGAAGGAAGAACCACTAAACATGAACGTAGATTATTTGAAATCATCAAGTCAAAGAAGCAAAAAGCAAAAAGAATGAATAAAAGTGGAAGAGGCTAAAGAACTTATGGGACACTATCAAGTTATCAATAGCTGCACTATGGAAACCTCAGAAGGAGAAGGCACAGAGAAAAAAATTCCAGAGAGCTTGTTTGAAGAAATAATGACTGAAAATTTCCCAAAATTGAGGGAAAGAATTGACATGCAGATTCAAGAAGCTGAAAGAACTCCAGCTAGAATAAATTAAAAGACATTTGGGCTCTTTCCAAATGTTTCCCTCTTGTTGATAATGCTGCTATAAACATTGGGGTGCATATATCCCTTTGAATTAGTATTTTTGTTTTCTTTGAGTAAATACCTAGTGGTGTAATCGCTAGATTGTAGGGCAGTTCAATTTGTAACTTTTTGAGGAACCGCCATACTGTTTTCCAGAGTGGCTGCACCAGTTTGCATTCCCACCAACAGTGCAAGAGGATTCCCCTTTCCCCACATCCTTGCCAACACCTGTTGTTTCCTGTGGTGTTAACCTTACCCATTCTGACTGGTGTGAAGTGAAATCTCATTACAGTTTTGATTTGTATTTCCCTGATGATGAATGATGTTGAGCATCGTTTTATGTGTCTGTTGGCCATCTGTATGTATTCTTTGGAAAAATGTCTACTCATGTCTTCTGCCTATTTTTTTAACTGGATTATTTGGTTTTTGGGTGTTGATTTTTATAAATTCTTTATATACTTTGGATACTAACGCTTTATCAGATATGTCTTTGCAAATATCTTCTCCTGTTCCATAGGTGGCCTTTTAGTTTTGTTGAGTGTTTACTTTCCTAGGGAGAAGCCATTTATTTTGATGAATGGATAAAGATGTGATATACATATACAATGGAATATTACTCAACCATAAAAAAGAATGAAATCCTGCCATTCGCAGTGATGTGGGTGGAGCTACAGTGTTATGCTAAGTAAAATAAGTCAGTAAGAGAAAGACAAATACCATATTACTTCACTCATATGTGGAATTTAAGACATGAAACAAACATGGGGGGAAAAAGAGAGAGGCAAACCAAGAGGTAGACTCTTAACTATAGAGAACAAACCGATGGTTACCAGAGGGGAGGTGGGTGAGGGGATGGGTTAAATAGATGATGGGGATTAAGGAGGGCACTTGTTGTGATGAGCACCGGGTATGGTATGTAAGTGTTGAATCACTAAATTCTACACCTGAAACTAATATTACACTATGTTAACTAACAGGAATTTAAGTAAAAATTTAATTTAAAAAAAGAATAAATTAAAAGCAAACCATACCAAGATCCATTATAATCAAGCTGTCTCAAGTCAAACAGAGAGAATTTTGAAAGCAGCAAGAGGAAAGCAATTTGTCACATACAAGGAAACTTCCATAAGATTTTCTAGTAGAAACTTTTCCATGAGAGAGTGGGATGACATATTTAAAGTGTTGAAAGAAAAAACTAACAACAAAGAATACTATATCTGACAAAACCATCTTTCAAAAATGAAGAAGAAATTAAAATTTCCCAGATAAACAAAAATTGAAGAAGTCCATTACCACTAGACTTGCTCTACAAGTTACGATAAGGAGAATCCTTTATGTTGAAATGAATGGTTGGGGTGCCTGGGTGGCTCAGTGGGTTAAGCATCCAACTCTTGATTTCATGGTTCAAGTCATGATTTCATGGTTCATGAGTTCAAGCCCTGCATGGGGCTCTGTACTGACAGTGCGGAACCTGCCTCAATCCTCTGTCTTTCTCTCTCTCTGCTCCTCCCTGGTGTGCTCTCTCTCTCTCCCTCTCTCCCTCTCCCTCTCCCTCTCTCTCTCTCTCTCTCTGAAAATAAATAAATAAACGTACAAAAAAGAAATGAATGGACAATAGCATAAAACCATATAAAAATATAAAGCTCTCCTGTAAAGCTAAATACATGGACAAATACAGTAACCTATAAATTTGTAGTTTTAGTGCATAGAATTTAAATGAAAAAAATGAAACATCATAAATCTGTGTCAAAGGGCATACAACACATAGGTGTAATTCGTGGCATTCATAACATAAAGTGCTGGAGGGGGTCTGTAAAAGCACTAGAGGTTTTGTATGTGATTGAAGTTAAGGTGTTACTAGTTTAAGATAGAATGCTAGAACTTTAAGATGTTTTATGTAATTACAATGGTAACCACAGAGAACATATCCATAGAGTATATACAAAAGTAAATGAGAAGGGACTCAAGCATATTACTATCAAACAGAAAGAAAGGAAGAAGGAAAGAAAGACACAGTGATGCGGTAAGAGAGGAAAACAGGGACTAGGAAGCCACAAGACATGAAGCAAATAATTTTTTTTTAACGGCAAGCAAGTCCTTCCTTATCAGTAATTACTTTAAATCAAAGTGGATTAAACTCTCCAATCAAAAGACAGATTGGCTGAATGGATGAAAAAACAGGATCCAACAATACGCTGCCTATAAGAGACTCGTGTTAGATCAAAGGACACACATAGGCTGAACAAGATGATGGAAAAAGATATTTCATGCAAATGGTAAGAAACAGAGATGCATGGTTATATTAATGTTAGACAAACTAGACTTTAAATGAGAGACTGCCACAAGAGACAAAGAATGACACTATATAGTGATGAAAGGGTTGATTTGCCAAGAAGATATAGTAATTATAAATATTTATACACCAAATCTCAAAACCCCTAAATATACGAAGAATATTGACAGAATTGAAGGAAGAAATATATGCCAACACAATAATAGTAGGGACTTCAATATTTCATTTCCAATAATTGATAGAACACCCAGACAGAAGATCAATAAGGAAATGGAGCACTTGAACAGCCCTATAGACTAGTTGGACCTAACAGACATATACAGACTATTCCAGCCAACAACAGCAGAATATACAATCTCCTCAAGTGCTCCTGGAACATTCTCTAGGATAGGCATTAGGCTACAAAAACAAATCTTAAAAAAAAAAAAAATCGTGAAGGTTGAAATCATAGTACCTTTTTTGATCACAATTGAATGAAACTAGAAATCAGTAGCACAAAGAAAACTGGAAAATCCACCAACTTGTGGAAATTAAGCGATACACTCTTACACAACCAATGGGACAAAGAAGTCACAAGGGAAATTGGAAGATACCTTGAGACGAATGAAAATGGAAACACAACATACAAAAAATTATGGGATGCATCAAAAGGATCGCTAAGAGGGAGGTTTAAAGCTATAAGTGCTTACAGTAAAAAATAAGAAATATCTAGGGTAAGTCACAGGAATAAAAGGCAGAGCATAAGGAATTATAATTGGTGATATTGTAATAGCAATGTAACAGGACAGATGGTGGCTACGCTTGTGGTGAACACGGCATAATGTATAAACTTGTCAAATCACCAAGCTGTACGCCAGAATATAATGTAACATTGTGTGTCAACTATACTAAAATAAAAAGTAATGATAATAAAAATAAGAAAATACCTGAAGTCAACTGCATAGGTGTATACCTCAAGAAACTGGAAAAAGAACAAACCGAACCTGAAACTAACAGAAGAAAGGAAAAAAATAAATACTAGAGCCAAGGTAAGTGAAATAGAAAATAGACAAGCAATAGAAAAAAATCAATGAAACGCAGAGCATTTTTTAAAGATAAAGGTGGCAAACTCTCAACTAGAATAAGGAAAAAGAGAGAAGTCACATGACTAAAATCAGGAATGAAAGAGGAAAAAATGAGGAACGCACAGAATGTCCTAGGCAGTGGAATGAACCCAACTTCATGTAAACTTACATTGTATGGATTCAAGTTACATTGAGGAACATGATAAAAAAAAAAAAAAAGACTTTCCTAACAAGAAACATTTTGAGCAGCTAAACTTAGAACTGGTCAATATTATTAGAAAGTGTATGGGAAGTGAATTTCCAAAGAAATTCTCGATAAGTTACGATTGTACTCCTAACCAAATAACGGATTCATGTCCACTTGCCTCGCCTAAGTCAACCACTGTTCCTTTGATTTGTGGTCACTGACAGGGCTCAGGCACTTTTAAATTCACCACCTAAGCCTGAGAGTTAGCTTTCGTCTCCCGATCTCCTCACAAACCAGTCAAACTCTCACCAGTGCCCCTACCTACCATCTGCACCAAGAATGACCCAGGTGAACGCTGAGGGCCTTGGTTGGTCTTTAACCAGTGACTGCATGAGTGGAACAGACAGGATGTGAAGCTCACAGATTTCAAGAAAGAATGTGAAAACATATTTAAAAGCCAAAAGTCCCCTGCTCTTCACTACACGTTCTAAATGTAAAACGCTGTCAAGAGATGAATTGAACATAGCTGACCATTTGCAATCGGTTGGTCTCCTGCTACTTAGATCAATCTCGTACATTTGGGAAAGAATGGAAGTTCTAAAGTGGGAGCAGTTGAGGGGTGCCTGGGTGGCTCAGTCGGTGAAGCATCCAACTTCGACTCAGGTCATGATCTCACAGTCTGTGAGTTTGAGCCCTGCATCAGGCTCTGTGTGGACAGCTTGGAGCCTGGAGCCTGCTTCAGATTCTGTGTCTCCCTCTCTCTCTGCCCCTCCCCTGCTCATGCTCTACCTCTCTCTCTCAGAAATAAGTAAGCATTAAAAAAATTTAAAGTGGGAGCAGTTGATTCTATAAGCACTCTTGGATACAGCAGTAGAGTCTTGGCTATCCAGGCAAATGCCTTACTAGCTATTTTTCTGTTCATAGTTTCTATTTCTTCATGATTCCCTCTTACCAGGTTGTGTGTTTATATAGAAATTTTTACATTTTTTCTGAGTTATCCCATCTGTTGGCATACAACTGTCGACAGTATTCTTTCATAATCTTTTTTTAAATTTCTGTTGCATCAGTTTTTGAAATATGAAGTCATACTCCACTGAGAACTTCAGAGATGGTTCATGGTCCAGAGAGATAAATCAGCCATGCCTTACTACTGATTCATTCTGGTTCATTTCCTCAAATTTTTAAGCACCAGTGCAGGCACTGTCCCTGTCTTCTTGGCCTTGGGCAATAATAATAGTAATTATTATATTATTAAATAGTACCATGGCAGTAATAATAATAATAATAATAATAAATGCTAATTGTTGAGTGCCTACTATATGCTGAGCGCTGTGTTAGAAACTTCAAATACACAAAGTGGTAATGCAGATACCCTCCTGAAGCTCGTATCACAGTTTGGAAGTCCATCACACTGCAGATGTCCAAAATACAACTTGTATTGATCCAAGTCTTTAGATACATTCCTGTCACTACCATGAGCTGTGTAGTGTTAAGTTCGTTGACCTACCGTCTCTGTATGTCAGTTTCCTCAACTAGATACGGTGAGGATTCACCTAGCTGATGCCTGTAAGGGCTCAGTTTAAACATCCCATGGTTCTATGAATTGGCGAGTGATAATGACCTTTACAAGTGGAGAAAGCCCAATGACTACACCCTCATTTTTTTGTGTGTAGATACATAATTGTTCTGACATGGCAGGAAATCGGCTGAAATTGGTACATATGGTTAGATCATAATAATATAAATAGGTTCCATGAGATATAGACAATTACACTCCCGCAGAACCTCATCTAGATTTCAGATTAACCTTCATCAAAAGGAGTGCCTTACGTATGTCACTTTCTTGGTTCACAACTTCACCTGCAGGATAAAATACATGTACTAGGTTTCTTTAAAAGTCGTCTGCATTCTTCTTGTAAGTTCCCCTGTCACATTCTTACTCTACCCCATTGCTAATATCCTTTGCTTCAACCAAATTAATCTAGTCATTGTTCTTTGAAGAAATCGTCACACTTCTAAGCTGCTACCGATGCCATCCCTCTTGCTTGTTTAGCAGAATGTTAAGTGGGACTTCACCTATAATCTCCTGATTTCCAAAACTGAAGATAGTGGCGATCAAGTATCCGTAAGTTGCAAAGAGTTGTTGGGCACACCCGTGTAGAACATTTGAAAGTTGGATAAAACTGCTCTTGAATTTTTATACGATCGCCCACCTCCACGGTATACAGGAGAAGTCAAGACATTCAAAGTAAATTGTCCCTATGATGAAACAATTGTTTCTTGGAAGATGGTTGTTTGTGAAGTAGGGCGTACTGTAACATTTCGGTACCCTTTGCCATAATCTATCCCCAGCCACGTGAAAAGACCCAGCAGACTCTGAATGCTGTCATATGGCCAAAGTGGTATTAAAATTTTTGTGGCAACTTGACTCATGTCCCCTGGGATTTGGGGGAACACAGAGACTGGTGCCCGATTCTTGCCTGACGAAGTCTAAAGGCCTGCTGCTGAGACCTTGAGCAGAAAGAGCTCCCCTGAAAGCCAACTTCACTTTCACCCAATTAAGAAAGGGTTTCTGTATCCAATGGGCCAAGGGGACACTGTAAGTAGTACATGGCTAGAATCATCTTGGCGGAAGAGGCTAGAATACTCTTGATAGGAGGGCTATTTTCATCAGCACAAATGGGGGGATGGGGAGGAGGAAAGTAACAATTGCAATGGAATGAGTGATGATGCAGTTTTTATTCCGAATATACTGGACGTTTAAACAGCATTAAATGAGACTTCTAAGTAAACAAACATAGCTGGAAAAATATAGAATCCTCCATGATATTAAGAGGGCAGTGAAGAAAGATCTTACAGAGTTTATCTGAAAAAATGCAGTAATCGGGGCACCTGGGTGGCTCTAGCTAAGTGTCAGTCTCTTGATTTCGGCTCAGGGCATGATCTCAAACTTCGTGAGATCGAGTCCCGCCTTGGGCTCTATGCTGACAGCATGGAGCCTGCTTGGGATTCTCTTTCACCTCTCTGTCTCTCCCCTGCTCTCCCCTGCACAAGTGCTCTTGCTCTCTCTCTCTCTCTCTCTCTCAAAATAAATAAACCTTACAGAAAAAAAAAATGCAGTAATAAACTTCATTGTTTGTATCCTCACCATGTTCAGCCCATAAATGGGGTACATTTGGAAGGTCCTCCTGACTCCTTTTCTATTCTAAGCTTTTCTTTCCTTTAAGAAGTTTCTCCTGACCCCAGTCCTTGGAGATCTTCTCTGAACTCTTGCTGTGCCAATTACGTATGCCATTCACATGGCCCTTTCTCTACGCTGACTGCTATGTTTTATTATTTACATGCTAGCATCTATGTGCCATTTCCTCAACTGGAGCAGTAAGGCCAAGTGAAGGGAAAGGGAACTACCATTTCTTAAGCACCTACTGTGTGCCAGGAACTTGATCTACATTTATCTGCTTTTCACAGTAACCCCTAGCAGTGGGCATGATCTTCCCTTGTGACAGATAAATATATAGAAGTTCAGTGAATTCATATAAGTTGCTTATTGAACTATCTCGTACTTTCAAATAAGCCTCATTTTTCCTGAGTTTTCTAGGTTGAACCGTGTATTATTTGAGTAGATTATTTTTATATTTTTCAAGAAATATCATTTTTTCTTGTAATGGCTAGAACTTCCAAAACAAAGTTTCAGAGATGATAGGAATTACTCTTGTCTTTCTCCAGTTTTGTTTTTTTTTTTAAATCGAAGCATGGTTGATACATTACATTGGTTTCAGGTGTACAACATCGTGATTTGACAAATCTGTACATTATGCTCTGCTCCCCACAAGTATAGCTACCATCTGTCACCATACAACACTCCAGTGTTTAATAAGAATGCTTTTATATTACAGCATTTCAGTTACGACATTTACTCCATATGTAAGTTGTAGGTATACGTATTTTATCATTTTAATCTAAGAATATTTATTTATAGTTAGCTATGCTATTACATGGGAGCTAGATACTAAACCCCTTTTACATATGCCTTTTTGAGAATCTATGAAGATGTTCATATGGTTTTGATTCTTGTCTGCTTGATGTGACGAACAGAAGTTTCATGAATAAAAAAATATATACCTCCGTGAAAGAAATCCTACTCGTTCTTTAAGTACATCTCTGTGTTTGAATTGGTTGTATTTTATGCAGTGCATGTGTTTTTGTGTGCATAAATAAGATTAAAACCAAAAAAACATTGTTTTTCTAAAATGAATTGAAAAGTAGCTTATATTGCTTTGTGTTCTTTTTTATTAGATTCAAGTTAGTTAACATACAGTGTAGTATTGGTTTCAGGAGGAGAATTTTGCGACTCATCTTTTGTGTTCTATAATAGCATAAATTGATTGATATTTTCATCTATTCTATGCTTTTATGTTTTCAAATTCATTAATTGTCTATTTTATGTTTATTAATTCATTCTTCCTGCAACATTTGGTACTTGTTTTTTATTACTGCTTTTAATGCTTAGACCATGGAGCTCGTTTGAACAATGTTCTGTAATAATGAAATCAATTGACACTAATTACATTTTACTGAACACTGTGAGTATTTATGGCTTGGCCAGCTATGTTTTAGTGAACACCACTTTAGGCACTTTCTAAAGGCTCGGCCCTTAATTGTCTCCCTGTATCTTCTTTTAGAATCATCTATAACTGAAGTTATGATTTCCTGTTTGACCTAAGAAAGGGTTTTGTAAAAAATTTTACGGCGAAATGCATTAAGGTCCAAAATTTTAGCCTTTCCTCTTTCTGAATTTTAGAATTTATGCAGTTTCCGTGTGGCATAAGCAACAGTTCATTAAACTGGTATTTGTATACCAGAAAAGAATTTTACAATTAGATGGCCAAATGGATAGATGATATATACAGAACTTCCCTTTAACTGTATGATTTACACTCACTCCATCCATACTGTTTGTATTTATCAATTTGACTGATCAAAGACATAGCAAGTTGTGTAACACACTCCGGGCACTGATTGTATTATATTGGTTTTTAATATCCATAAAAACTATCGTTTTATATTTTGATGTTATAGAGGATGTTATATATATATATATATATATATATATATATATATATATAACATCCAGTATATAAATAATTAGTATTGGTATGCCTTCATTGTTCTCCATGACTTTTAAATGTATAAGAAGCATCTTATTCCCGTTGAATGCTTTTAGGTTTGCCTTCGATTTTCTCTCTCAATAATATTAAGATATCCATTTTCATTGTGTTGTGATTTCCATTATATCTTTGCCCAGATATTTATTTTTATCCTTTCTATGAAATCTGTTTTATGTGCTTCTCATTATATCAGTCTATATAGGCTGTTTTTTGCAAACTCAAAAATCTGTTTTTTTATGTTTATTTATTTTCAAGAAAGAGAGAGACAGAGCATGAACAGAGGAGGGTGGTGAGAGAGGGAGACACCGAATCCGAAACAGGCTCCAGGTTCTGAGCTGTCAGCACAGAGCCCAACGTGGGGCTTGAGCCCGTGAGCCTGAGGTCATGACCTGAGCCGAAGTCGGCTGCCCAACTGACTGAGCCACCCAGGCACCCCTCGAAAATCTGTTTTCTTAACAATATACCTCATTTCTAACACATTCCCTTGACCAGAACGACTCTTCACAAGGTCTCATTTAGATGCAAGGGAAGGAGCTGAGAAACGTAGTTGTCCTGTGTTGCCAGGCGGATAGTATTATTTCTGCCCTTCTTGTTGCCAAATATCCATTTCACTCTCCTTCCCATAAAATTAAAAATGTTCATCTACCCCCTAATGAAGACAAACCAACGTCCCATCCATGTAATGAATCTAGCTCAAATTTCAGAATCTCCAGGCTATGCCCAGTACTCTCCCTTAGAACTAGATAGGATCGTTTTCATTTTGGTGACCTATGAACTCAAGAGGGCAAGTTATCTGGCCACCACCACCACACATAATCAAAATATAATAGTGGGGCAAGTAAAAGGATATTGGAGGAAAAAAAGAAAGAAGTGAGCAAGCAAAGGAAGGAAGGGCTTTTCCGTTCATTAAAAAGAAAAAAAAAATTTTTTTAAGGCATAAAGGAATATATGTACCCATCAGTCACTAGTACATGGCAAGGATGAAATCCTGAAAAGCAGGCATTATGACGGCCCCCTACCCTGTGAGGTAAGAAGTCTCTCAATTAAGGCTCAATTCTTCTCACTAAGAGGGAATCCTTGTTGATTATCGCTGAGCCTGCGCTCCGCCTTCTAGGAAGTTCTTTACGTGATCTTCCTTGAGCACATCTGGAATACATGGGAACGTGTCCTGTGGCTCCACAGCTGTCTTAACTTGCTACAGATACTGGAAGATGAGACTGCAAGTTCTTCTAACTTGCAAATTATGGGAGACTTTGAAGGATGTTGACCTATTTGCTTCAAATCAGTTCCATGTACCAGTAACCATACACACAAGCATTTCCTACTCGTAATTCTCAATTCTGATTTATTTTGCTTCCTTACACACACACACACACACACACACACACACAACATACACACACACTCTCTCTGATTAATAGTATAACTTTCAGGGGCCCCTGGGTGGCTCAGTAGGTTAAGTGTCCGACTTCAGCCCAGGTCATGATCTCGCGGTTCGTGGGTTCGAGCCCCGCATGGGGCTCTGTGCTGACAGCTCAGAGCCTGGAGCCTGCTTCGGATTCTGTGTCTTCCTCTCTCACTATTCCTCCTCCCGCTCATGCTCTGCCTCTCTCTGTCTCTCAAAAATAAATAACCATTAAAAAATTTTTAAAAAAAATAGTATATCTTTCAGCGCCTGGGTGGCTCAATGAGTTAAGCAGCTGACTCTTCATTTTGGCTCAGGTCATGATCTCACGATTCACGAGCTGGAGCCCTGCGTCAGGCTCCGCTTTGACAGTGCAGAGCCTGCTTGGGATTCTCTCCCTGTCTCTCTGTCCCTCCCCAGCCTTCTGTCTTTCTCTCTGAAAATAAATAACCTTTAAAAAATGAAAATAGTAGCTATCTTGAGGCTATCTGTAAAAATAGGCGGGGAACCATTCCTTTAGTCTCATCATTGTCCTGAATCACTTTATTCAACTGAGTATTACTGAAATCTTAACCCTTCAACATCTTTGTCGTCCCCAATTCCCTTTCTAGTCCACTTGCAAACTAACTGTACGCTGAGTTCATCTCTTCGGTACGTTATCTTTGCCAAAATTTTGCAGGCCATGCCCAGCAGCACACGCTACAAAGTTTTTCAACCTTTTTCTCTAGGATTGCTGGCTAAGTATCCATTTGATTGTAACTCCAACTTACGGAAAGTAACGATTTAATTAAAAGATTTACACCGCATACCGTACATCGTCATCTTTCTAGCCTCTTTTATCTGTTACCTTGCTTCCTGGCACCCAAACGCATAATTTAGGGCTTTGTTATAACAGCACTCCAAGATATTAATCGATGGATTGGTAGGCTAGGTTCCTACAATGGTGACAAGTGTCAGGTACTTACTCCTGCAAAATCCAACGCAAATGATCCTGATTGAGTGTTTATCTTCCGTGTGCTCATACAGGGATCTAGGCTTCTTGCGTTGTCTTGCACTCTGAAATGAAACTATTTTTAATTTTTTTTCCTTGGAAGTAATAAAACTGTGACGCTCCTTCTGTCATCCTGTTTGATATTTTGTGTTCTTTTATGGCTTGTTTGTCACTGACACGTTTTCCTGTGGTATTACATGAAACGCCTTTCTCAGTTTATTTGAAAGGTACACATACACCCTGTTTTCATTCAAGAGGTTACCGTTGACATTGAAATAGATATTTGAACTTAAGTATAATTATTTTAACAAGGAGACCATGTCTATCATATCCCAGCTGATGAGGGATTTATTCCTTGGCAATTTCTCTCTATTCCCTATGAAATTTCACACTGAGATTATTACTTATTGTCACAGAAGTATCTAATAAAATCTATCTTCCTTCAAGAAGGTATTTTTAACATAGCTTTAGGTTTTATTACCAAACTTAAGTTATTTAGACTTAAATCAATGTTTTAACTGGCTTCAGTGCTCATAGTAAATCTTCTATAAACACGTCATCTTGAGTTCTTTGCTTTGAGTATTTCCAGAGGAAACGGGAGCAAATCTTCAAGATCTAGCAATCTGAGAGGAGGAGTATACTTCTGGGAATTACGTAGGTGGCATTCTTTCTGCACCCTTGGATATATGAGAAAGCATTGTTGTCGCTAAGTTCCCCTAAGGGCCACCTTGACTATGTATATAATGTCTCATTCACAAAATTTTTTCTCCCAACCTTCTGTAGAACTAGTTCCTCTAAGTGTTTAAAAAAATACAGAAAAGAAAAAAAAAAAAAACCAACAACTGAATTTGATCATTTACCATCGACTTGCTGCTTCTACTAAATTACTTACAGGGACAAAGAAAAACTTTGAAATTCAAGGGTTTTTCAAAAACAAATCTGAATCTTGGTTATGTTTCATTATTTGCCATTGGATGGTGCACAATTTTACTTATCATAATTATGTCTTTTTCACCTCAAGAATATTTTCTTTGCTATTTTTTGATTGTTAATTTCATTAATAATTTTTATATTTGTTCTTCCTTCTGGGATTCAGATCCTGTATAATTTGGATTTCCACAATGTGTCCTCTCTTTTTATTTTATTGTATTTATTTATTTTTTAATGTCTCCATTCTTTTCTTCAGGGTTCTGGTAAAATATAACCAATTTGTATTCTACCTCAGTGATGTGACTATGCGTCAATCTGGTTTGTGCTTCCCTCGTGGTATATTTTTATTTGACAATTGTGAATTTTCATTTCTGTGAAATTGTTCCTAATTTCACATTTTCCCCTTATGGTTGGTTATTCTTAGTTCATAAATGCCATGTACTCTGAAATATTAAGAACACAAAACCTATTTTTACTTTAGATTTGTATTACTTCAAATATTCTATTTATAAAAATTATGGAACATTACAGAACAAGTCTTTAGATACATTCCTGTCACTACCATAAATTCCGTGTGTATCTTTCCAATCACAGTTTTTCCTATGTATAGAGCTGTATATTATATATTTTATAAAAGTTACATGAATGCTTTAGTTTTTCATGTTGTATACTTGATTTTCTCCCTCTAGATATTTATGAAATCTGTGTTGTTAGGTATTGTTCATCCATATTTAATTCTATGTAGTCTCCCACTGTAAGAATGTACCATATTTCTCCTTTTGCCTATTGTTGGACATGTATGCCACACCATGCTACTATAATTGTTCAATGAGAATTTTGTATTTTTACTTTATCCAACATCTATTAAGTGCTACTATAGACAAAAGCCTCTACTAGATACTCGATTTATACAGGCATACCTCATTTTTTTAAAGTTTTTATCTTAATCATCCAGCGCTCATCATGACAAGTGCACCCCTCAATCCCTATCACCCTTTCACCCATCCCCTCACCCACCCTCCCCTCTAGGAACCATCAGTTTGTTCTCCATAGTTAAGAGTCTGTTTCTTGGTTTGCCTCTCTGTCTCTCTCTCTTTTTCCCCATTCCCATTTGTTTTGTTCCTTAAATCCCACATATGAGTGAAATCATATGGTATTTGTCTTTCTCTGACATTGTACTCTCTAGCTCCATCATGTTGTTGCAAATTGTGAATATATACCACCTCGTCTTTATCCATTCATCGGCCAATGGACGCTTGGGCTGTTTGCCTAATTTGGCTATTGGAAATCATGCTGCTATAAACACAGCGGTGCATGTAACCCTTTGAGTTAGTATTTGTGTATTCTTTGGGTAAATACCCAGTAGAATGATTGCTGGACCGTCGGGTAGTTCTATTTGTAACTTTGGGAGGAACCCCATGCTCTTTTCCACGGTGGCCGCACCAGTTAGCATTCCCGCCAACAGTACACGATGGTTCCTTTTTCTCTACATCCTTGCCAACACCTCTTGTTTCTTGTGTTGTTGATTTTAGCCATTCCGACACGCGTGAGTTGATGCCATATCGTAGTTGTGATTTGCATTTTCCCCGATGATAAATGATGACGAGCATCCCCTCGTGTGGCTGGTGGCCATCTATTCCTCTTCTTTGGAAAAACGTCTTCTGCCCATTTTTTGGTTGGCTTATTTGCTTTTCGGGTGTTGAATTTTATAAGTTCTTTATAGATTTTGGATACTAGCCCTTTATCAGCTAGGTCATTTGCAAATATTTTCTCCCATTCCATAGGTTGTTTTTAGGTTTGTTGATTGTTTCCTTTGCTGTGCAGAAGCTTTTTTTTTTTTTCATGTAGTCCCAATACTTTATTTCTGCTTTTGTTTCCCTTGCCTCGGGGGACCTATATAGAAAAAAGTTGCTACAGCCAATGTCAAAAAGGTTACTGCCTGTGTTCTCCTCTAGGATTTTAATGGTTTCCCGTCTCACACTTAGGTCGTTGATCCATTTTGAATTTACTTTTGTGTATGGTGTAAGCAAATGGTCCAGTTTCATTCTTTTCCATGTTGCTGTCCAGTTTTCCCAATACCACTTGTTGTAGAGACCATCTTTTTCCCACTGGATGTTCTTTCCTGCTTTGTGAAAGATTAATTGGCCATTTAATTGTGGGTTCACTTCTGGGTTTTCTATTCTATTCTACTGATCTATGGGTTTATTTTTGTGCCAGTACCATACCATTTTGGTCAGTACAGCTTTGTAATATAACTCAAAGTCCAGAATTGTGATGCCCCCAACTTTGCTTTCCTTTTTCAAGATTGCTTTGGCTATTTGGGGTCTTTTGTGGTGCAATACAAATTTTAGGATTGTTTGTTCTACTTCTGTGAAAAATGCTATTAGTACTTTGATAGTGATTGCATTAAATGTGTACATTGTTTTGGGTCATATAGGCCTTTTATTTTATTTATTTATTTAATATGAAATTTATTGTCAGATTGGTTTCCATACAGCACCCAGTGCTCATCCCAACAGGTGCCCTCCTCAATGCCCGTCACCCACTTTCCCCTCCCTCCCACCCCCCATCAACCCTCAGTTTATTCTCAGTTTTTAAGAGTCTCTTATGGTTTGCCTCCTTCCCTCTCTGGAACTTTTTTTTTCCTCCTTCCCCTTCCCCATGGTCTTCTGTTAAGTTTCTCGGGATCCACATAAGAGTGAAAACATATGGTATCTGTCTTTCTCTGTTAGCCATTTTAACAATATTTGTTATTCCAATCCATGAGCGTGGAATGGGTTTCCGTTTCTTTGTGTCATCTTCAGTTTCTTTCATCAGTTTTTTATAGTTTTCAGAATACAGATCTTTCGCCTCTTTGGTTAGGTTTATTCCTAGGTATCTATTGTTTTTGGTGCAATTGTAAATGGGATTGTTTTCTTAATTTCTCTTTCTGCTGCTTCATTATTGTTGTATAGAAATGCAACAGGGGCGCCTGGGTGGCGCAGTCGGTTAAGCGTCCGACTTCAGCCAGGTCACGATCTCACGGTCCGTGAGTTCGAGCCCCGCGTCAGGCTCTGGGCTGATGGCTCAGAGCCTGGAGCCTGTTTCCGATTCTGTGTCTCCCTCTCTCTCTGTCCCTCCCCCGTTCATGCTCTGTCTCTCTCTGTCCCAAAAATAAATAAACGTTGAAAAAAAAAATTTAAAAAAAAAAAAAAAAGAAATGCAACAGATTTCTGTACACTGATTTTGTATCCTGTGATATTACTGAATTCCTTTATCATATCTAGTCGTTTTTTTGGTGGAATCTTTCGGATTTTCTATATAGAGTATCATGTCATCTGCAAATAGTGAAAGTTTTACTTCTTCCTTACCAGTTTGAATACCTTTTATTTCTTTCTGTTGTCTGATTGCTGAGGTTAGGACTTCCAGTATTATGTTAAATAGAAGTGGTGAGAGTAGACATCGTTTTCTTGTTCCTGACCTTAGGAGAAAGGCTCACAGTTTTTCCCCAGGAAAAAATGATGTTAGCTGTGGGTTTTTCATATATGGCCTTTATTAAGTTGAGGTATGCTCCCTCTAAACCTACTTTGTTGAGGGTTTTAATCAGAAATGATGTTGTACTTTGTCAAATGCTTTTTCTGCATCTAGTGAAATGATCATATGGTTCTTGTTCTGTCTCTTATTGATGTGATATATCATGTTGATTTATTTGTGAATATTGAGCCACCCTTGCAACCCAGAAATAAATCCCACTCGACCGTGATGAATGATTTTTTTAACGCATTGTTGGATTTGGTTTGCTGGTATTTTCTTTTTTTTTTTTTTAAGTTTATTTATTTTAAGAGACAGAGAGTGTGGAGGAGGGGCAGAAAGAGAGAGGGGGAGAGAGAGAATCCCAGGCAGGCTCTGTGCTGTCAACAAGGAGCCCGATGTGGGCCTCGAACCCACAAACCGTGAGATCAAGACCCGAACAGAAACCAAGAATCGGATGCTTAACCGACTGAGCCACGTAGGTGCCCCAGTTTGCTGGTATTTTCTTGAGGATTTTTGCATCTATATTCATCAGAGATATTGGCCTGTGGTTCTCTTTTTTCACCTGGTTTTGGTATCAGGGTAATGCTAGCCTCGTAGAATGCATTCGTTCCTTTATGGTTGTTATTAACTGTTTTTTGTATTTGGGTGCTCTCATGTTGGATGCATACATATTTACAATTATTATATCTTCTTGTTGGATTGTCCCCTTTATTATTATATAGTGTTCTTCATTCAGTCTCTCTTGTTCCAGTCTCTGTTTTAAAGTGTATTTTGTCCAACATAAGTATTGCTACCCCGGCCTTCTTTTGACATCTATTTGCATGACTAATGTCTTTCCATCCCCTCACTTTCAATCTGCAGGTGTCTTTAGATCTAAAATGACTCTCTTGTAGGCAGCATATAGATGGCTTTTATTTTTTTAGCCCTTCTGTCACCCTGTGTCTTTTGATTGGAGCATTTAGTTCATTTACAGTCAAAGTAATTATTGATAGATATATATCATTACTTGTTTTGTGGTTGTTTCTGAAGATTTTCCCTGATCCTTTCTTGTCTTTCTTTCATGGTTTGCTGGTTTTCTTTAGTGATGGATTTGGATTTCTTTCTCTTTATTCTTGGCACATTTATTAGTGGTTGTTCATTTGTGGTTACCATTAGGTTAATATATAACATCTTCCGCACATAGCAGTCTATAGTAAGTTGATGGTTGTATAAGTTTGAACCAAACCTTTACTCTTCTCCTCCCCACAGTTTAGGTAAATGGTGTCATATTGTATATCCTTTTATTTTGTGACTTCCTTGACTGATTTTTTACAGAAATACCCATTTTTACTGCTTTTGTGTTTTTGTGTTCCCTACATTCATACTGTCACTTTTGATCTTTCTTTTCCACTCAAAGAGCCCCCTTTAATATTTCTTGCAGGGCTGGTTTAGTGGGCCTGAACTCCTTTAGTTTTTGTTTGTCTGGGAAACTCTTTATCTGTCCTTCTATTCTGAATGACAGCCTTCCTGGATAGAGTATTCTTGACTGCAGGTTTTTTCCATTCGGCACTTTGAATATGTCATGCCGCTCCTTTCTGGCTTGGAAAATTTCTGCTGAAAGATCCACTGATAACCTTATGGGGTTTCCTTTGCATGTAACTGACTTCTTTTGTCTTGATGCCTTTAATATTTTTTTCTTAGTAGATTTTGCCATTTTAATGACAGTATGTCTTGGTGTGGATCTGCTTTTATTGATTTTGTTGGGGGTTCTCTGTGCCTCCTGAATCTGGATATCTTGTTTCTTTCCCCAGATTAAGGGAGTTTTCAGTTATTATTTCTGCAAATAAATTCTCTATTATTACGTTTGATGGAGTCACTGAGTTCCTTAAGTCTATTCTCATTTTGCATAATCCTTTTTTCTCTCTTTTGTCACCTTGATTACTTTCCATTAATCTGTCTTCTGGGTCATTAATTCCTTTCTGTTTCTTCCAGCCTGTTGTTCATGCCATCATGCATGTTTCTTATTTACTGAGCCCTTTATCTGTGCTATGTTATTCCTTATCTCTGTGTTCATGGCCTCACTGATGTCCTCCACTCTTTGCTCAACTCCATTGAATATCTTTATGATCATTGCTTAAATTCTCCATCAGACATGTTAACTTACATCTGTTTCATTAGATCGCTGGCTGTGACCTTGTTCTGTTCTTTCATTTGGGACAAATTCCTCTGTCTTCTCATTTTGTCTAAATCTCGGTGCCTATCTCTGCGTGTTAGGAAAGTCAGCCACATTTTCCGTTCCTGAGTGTAATACCTTTATGAAGAAGAAATCCTGTAGTGCCCTGCTATGTGGTATTCCCTGTTCCCCAGGGCCTGGGACTTCAGGGAGGGTCTCCAATGTGTGCCGCATGCGCCCTGCTGTTGAGTCCTGGCCGCTTTATCCTTCAGAGGCTCTCTTTGCCTGTTTTGGGCAGTGTTTGGCCCCTGGCCTGAATGTGGTGAGTTTCAACGAGTTGTGCCCTGGCCTGCTTGTGAAATGAAACCTGTTGCCGCCACCACCGGAATTGAGGCCTGGCAAAACTCAAGCACCAGGAGGCATGGTGTTGACAGGGTTTTGTGCCAGTCTTCTGGGAGATGGGTCCCACTGATGTGGGACTGAGGCAAGTGTGACTGGGAAAGGCAGTTCCACAGGAGCGTGGGGAGCAGGGCTTGGTGTAAACAAGTTAGGTACTGTCAGCCCTGCGCGGGTTCCCACAGGTGGCCCTGTGCTTATGATGAGGGGCGGGGGAGGGAACTGGCTCCTGCAAGTTCCTTTGTAGCCAGAAGGGTCTATCCATGAATGCTGTCTCTCTGGGATGTACCCCAAGGTGAGCAACTAGTCTCCCCATTGTGTACCCCAGGTGCTCTTCAGATCACTGTTTCCACGCTGTACATTCTGGGCTGTTTGCTTGCCTTCTCTCTAAGAGCAGGCCCAGTGTCCTCTGGACTATCCCTGAGCCAAGCCTGCTGACCCTTAGAACTGCAGGCTTTAAGCCCCACTAGTTACAAGAACTCACAAAATCCGGGCCCTTTCACTTTCCAAGCCAGTTACTATGGGGTTGTTTTCCCCATGCGTCCCTGTGTGCTAGTCTGTGTCTCACCCTTCTCAGCAACTGTGGCTCCCTCCCTACTGCAGTGGCCATGACCCGTCTCCCTCCCAAACCGTGTCTCCATATTCCCTACCTTCTTTGATGTGGCCTCTTCTCTACCTTTAGTTGTGGAGTTTGTTTTTCTAGTTTGCAGATCGATCCCTGGGGTAATTAGGATGATTTAATAGTTTTCCGGTAGTATTTCTGAGATGGGACAAGACTAGGGTGCTCCTACTCTGCCCCCATCTTCCTGTCCAGCCTCTCTATACCTGCTTTTAAATTTCACTGATTTCGGCCCTAATTTTTTTAGTGTGTATTGATTTATTTTGAGAGAGAGCATGCTTGTGTGCACAAGCAGGGGAGGGGCAAAGAGAGGGAGAGAGAGAGACAATCCCAAGTAGACTCCACACTGTGGGCACAGAGCCTGATGCAGGGCTCGATCTCAGGATCCATAAGATCATGACCTGAGCTGAAATCAAGAGTCAGCCGCTTAACCAACTGAGCCACCCAGGTGCCCCGCTGACCTCATTTTTATCATTTGTTTTATTCTACCTGCTTTACATTTTAATTCCTTTTCTTTCTTTAGTTTCCTAAGATGGAAATTTAGATTATTGATTTTAGATTTTTTTGTCTTCTGTAATACATTCATTTAACACTGTAAATTTCCCTGTATTCACATATCCTGTAAATTTTGATAAGATGCCCTTTACTTGGCTTAAAATATTCTTAAACTTCTCTTGAAAATGCTCCTTTGACCCTTGTGTTATTTCAATCTTCAACTATTTTGTAATTTTTTCAGCTATAGTTCTATTATTGATTTCTAGCTTAATTCAATACTCGTCTGAGAGCATGATTTCTATCAGTCTGGTTTTTTGTCTTTTATTTATTAAGCTGTCTTTTGTGGCCCAGAATATGGTTTTAGTGAGTGTTTATGTGGACTTGAGAATGCATTCTGCTGTTGTTGCATGGGGTACTCTGTACATTTCAATTAGAGACTGTTGATTGATCGTGATGTTCAGGTAAATTGCATCCTTACTGATTTTCTGCCTGTCTGATCTATCAATTACCTACCAGTTTTTGCCTCACATTTTTTTATTGTTCTTTGTTAGATGTATACACACTAAGGATTTTTTTGGATAATGGACCCCTTTATCATTATGTGGTGCCTCTCATTATCCCTGATAATTTTCCTTGTTTTGAAATCTGCTTTATCTGAAATTAATATACTGATTTCAGCTTTCTTTGGATTAGTGAGAGCATGGTATATCACTATTCACACCTTATAATCTATATTTGCTGTTATATTTAAAATGGGTTTCTTGTAGGTAACATAGTTAAGGTAATGTTTTTTGAATCCGCTTTTAACAATCACTGTTTTTTAATGCCTGTATTTAGACCATTCACATTTAAAGTGATTATTGATATAGTTGGAATAATATTTTCTGTGTGTGTGATAATTAATTTCTATTTGTTGCCTTCTTAATATGTGCATTTAGACTAATCACATTATCATTTCACATCAATGGCGACTTGATGTGCACAAATATCACTTATACTTCTTTTTAAAATTTTTAAGGATTTTTCTTTCCCTTAGATTTCCTGCAGTTTAAATAATATATGCCCAGGTAGATTATTTGATATTTATTCTGCTTGGTGTTCTCTGAGCTTCCTGAATCTGTGGGTTGGCATCTCATCAATTTCCCAAAGTTCTTGGCCATTATTACTTGAAATAATTTTTCTGTTCTTTTCTCTCTTCCTTCTCCTTCTGGTATTCCAATTACACATATTTTACGCGTTTTGAAATGATGACCACAGATCCTGGATATTTTGCTATTTTCATTGTTTGTTTGTTTGTTTGTTTTACTTTGTATTTCAGTTTTGAGAGTTTCAAGTGACCGAGATCTTCAAGCTCATTAATTCTCTTCTTGGTCACGAACAAGGCCATCAAAAGCATTCTTTGATTTTGCTTACTTTCAGAGTTTCTACCTCTCTGCTTAAATTGCCCATCTGTTCTTATACATTAATTCTTCTTTTTTTAATAAGAGCCCTTCCTTAACATAATAATCATACTTATTTTAAAGTTCCTTACAGGTGTGCCATATCTAAATCTGATTCTGATGCCTGCTATGTGTCCTTAACCTGTATTTTGTCTTGGCTTTTAGCTTGCCTTATGAGTTCTTTGTTGAAAGCCAGACAGGATGGACCAAGTAATAGGAACTGAGGTAAATATGCCTTTCCTGTGAAGTTTTATGTTGACTTGGCAAGGATTTGGGCTGTGTTTCAGGTACCAGAACTTTTATTATCTCTAATGACATTATTTGCTCCCTTCTGTTGTCTTTCAGTTTCCCCTAAGAACTAGCAGTGAAAGCCCATGAAAATGGCAGTAATGTTGGACCCTAGGAGTTTGTTTCTTGCATTATAGTCCACACAAATTCTCCAGCAATTCATCGATATCACCACGTAATTGTTCCTATCAGTTTGTACTTACAGTGTCTTCTGATCCAGATAAACTCATCTCAGCTTTGTATACAAATCCCTCATATTTCCCCGTCTCTCTAGATTTCGGTGTGGTGATTTGTCCTATGACTTCAGTTCTCTGATGGATCGGACAATGTTATTCATCTTCATTTTGCTCAGCCTTTGTCCTGTTCTAAGAACTGGATTGAAAACTTCCAAGCTCTTGAAATGTCAGAGCTGAGGGGCGCCTCGGTGGCTCAGTAGGTTGGGCGTCTGACTTTGGCTCAGATCATGATCTTGTGGTTCGTGAGCTCAAGCCCCACATCGGGCTCTGCGCTGACAGCTCAGAGCCTGGAGCCTGCTTCGGATTCTGTGTCTCCCTCTCTCTTGTCTCTCTCTGTCTCTCTCTCAAAAAGACATAAATATTGGGACACCTGGGTGGCTCAGTCGGTTGGGCATCTGACTTTGGCTCAGGTCATGGTCTCGAAGTTTGTGAGTTCAAGCCCCACATCGGGCTCTGTGCTGACAGCTCGGAGCCTGGAGCCTGCTTCGGATTCTGTGTCTTCCTCTCTCTCTCTGCCCCTCCCCCATGAGTTCTCTATCTCGCTCTCTCTCTCTCAAAAATAAACATTAAAAAAAGAAATGTCAGAGTTGAAACCAGAAGTCCTAATGGTCCTAATATTAGTTTATATAATCCAAGGCTCTGTTACCAGGTATATACTAGTTTACGGGTGCCATATTTTTGGCAGTGTCCATGTGTATCTATAATGTCTTGGATGTAAAAATGTAATTTCTTTGAAATTAATGATGTTGTACTACCTTTCATTGGTTATGCATTGCTTGGAATATATTTTCCTCTATCTTTTTTAAAATTTGCATGTATGATTTTGATTTCAGTGTATCTCTTTTAAGAAGAATATAAATGCATTTTCCCCAAATCTGTCATGAAATCGATGGATCAAAACTTTTACATTTATGTGATTACTGATAAAACTAATTTCTGCCTTTTTGATTTACCTAGTTATTAAGTTTTCTTTTTCTTTTTCCTTCTTTCTTTACAGATCCCTCCTGAATTTATCAGACTTTCTTTACTTCTGCCTCTTCCTCAGTACTGCTTTTGAAGTTAGCCATTCTATTTCTAAATCTGTAGTAATGACATCTAGCTGTTCTGATGCAGTTGTGGCAGTGGTTTTGTTTTGTTTTGTTTTACTGTTACCTTTTAATATCTTTGTTTACATTACAGAAGTCTAAACGTATTCTATTTTTCTGCCTCCTCAAAATACACAGGCCATAGAAATACTGAAATGCAGGGGCACCTGGGTGGCTCAGTCGGTTAAGCGTCCGACTTTGGCTCAGGTCATGATCTCGCGGTTCGTGAGTTCAAGCCCCGCGTCGGGCTCTGTGCTGACCGCTCTGAGCCTGGAGCCTGTTTCAGATTCTGTGTCTCCCTCTCTCTGACCCTCCCCCGTTCATGCTCTGTCTCTCTCTGTCTCAAAAATAAATAAACGTTAAAAAAAAATTTGAAATACTGAAATGCAATCACTCATCTTGGCCTTGTCCCACTCTCATATTTCATGATATGTCGTCTAACATTTTTTATCCCTTTAGTTCCAGCTTTTGAAGACGTGCACTTTCAAAGCCCTTCATGTATTGTGAGCTCATAGCTTGATAATGAATCATTATTCACGGAACTTTGATAAGGCATACAAAACCTCATAGTAATTTGTGGGAATTTGTTATATGTCTAAGATCCCAATCCATAGCCTTGAACTAAAGAGGATAATGTCATTAATCAGTTGATGGTTAGGCACTTTATTTATTTCAGCAATGTACAATATAGCAGGTTTTTTTTTTTTTTTTGGTTTTTGCTTTTGTTTGTTTTGGTGTTTGTTTGTTTGTTTCATTCCCAGAGATTCTCTGCTGACAGGAATTTGGAGTGTTTCTTTCTGAATGTGTACTAGAGAATGCACTCGATCCTGCTTCAGTTAAAGACTTCTTTGGAATCCAAGGCAGAATGCATTTAACTGGGGGGTGAAAGTAAAAAAGAACACACTGCTCAGGATAAAAAAAAAAAACAGAGGGGCGCCTGGGTGGCTCAGTCAGTTAAGCATCTGACTTCGGCTCAGGTCATCATCTCGTGGTTTGTGAGTTCAAGCCCTGCGTTGTCTGGGCTGTAATTACTGAGCTGTCAGCACAGAGCCCGGAGCCTGCTTCAGATTCTGTGTCTGCCTCTCTCTCTGCTCCTCCCCCGCTCGCGCTCACTCGCACTCTCTCTCCAAAATAAATAAGCATTGAAAAAAGTTTAAAAAAAGAATGAAAAAATAGAGTTTGGGGAGATTTTGATGTCCCTCTGACCTGAAAATGGAACAATATCTACTGTTATTGTTGACTAAAATTGTCCCCTTGCTGTGTTTTATGCGCTGGGATGTGCCAACAGTTTGAACTTTCATATAGAATTTGTTTCTACTCTGAGCTCTACTGGGTATTAGCATTTTGACTTGAAGCACAATATTTAACCTCCCTTGAGCTTAGTTTCTTTTATATGCCAAAAGGTGACCATACTTGCCCTAGGTACCTCACAGAATTGCTGTCTCAAAGTACCTCACAGGTACTTGCCCTAGGCACCTCACAGGTACTTGCCCTA
>NC_064817.1:113294141-113405491 GCF_023721935.1 Panthera uncia | reverse complement strand
CACCTCACAGGTACTTGCCCTAGGTACCTCACAGGTACTTGCCCTAGGTACCTGACAGAATTACTGTCTCAAAAAGAACAGTAGAGGATAGTACTTTCTGGGTTATAAAATACTATGCAAATATAAAAGATTGTTAAGAAACAGGAAAATACCGGAAAACCACATGTGACTTACATCATGGTCCTGGTGAGTCATCTTGTCAGGGAGGCAAGAATGGTTATAAAATCAGAAGATTTTGAAGATGCTCAGTGTCTTCCAAGCAGAACCTATTCAAAGTAGAATAGTGATAAAAACTGCAAAACATCAATGCCCCAAGGATACTAGGTCATTTTTGGCCGCTTTATAATTTATGTCTGACATAAAATGCTAGGGAAGAAACTTCTCTCACGTAGACTGCAAAGCTAGACAGATGAAAGATCTGGGGGAAATCTAAGTTTAGAATAATTCCATGTAACGTTGAAAGTGTGAGCAAGGAAGGTCTTCCTTGTAATGTGGTACCACTTAAGAAGTGAGATCCAAAGAAAACTGGGGCAAAGAAAGTGAGCGAACAACGGGTGTGCACACGGCCGACGCGGGCCCCTGGCCACTCCGATCAAAGCCACTGATTAGTTCCTTGCAGCTCTGGGACTCTGATTCAGAGATTAAATGAGTTATAAGGTTTTTCCCCTGGTGTGAATCGCTTGTAATTTTTCCCTTTTCACAATAGGGCTAAATGCAGCGAAGTTTATTCTTCTCTTTGAGGAGGCTTTAGGAATAGAAGGCACATAAATTTAGTACTGGCTATGACCAAACAGTGAGAGAGATCATGACCCACAACATCTCATTTAATCTTCTGGCCAGTCCTATCAGATAGACATTCCTGTTCTCACTTTACCTGCAAGGAAGCTGAGGGTCAGCAGAGTTCAGTAGGTTTACCGGGGTCGTACGTGAAGTTACCGCGCTGAAACGTAAACCCGTGTCTAGCTGATGCCAAGAGCACCTCGTTGTGCAGTTGAGACACCTCAATAGAGGAATTCTTCTGGGACATTTATGTATCACAAAAATGGAATAGGAGCCATTATCCACGTGGTACGAGTTCAGGGGGAATGGATGTGATTCCAAACACCTTTATCGGCTGGACTTCCTGAGTCTAAAAATGTTCCGTTAAAACCACAGGCAGCAAATCAGTTTCATTTTAAACCCCAATTCTGATTAGTTAACAGTCACTGCCTGAGTCACTGTGTTGAGAACGATTCTGAGGAGGGTGCTTCCTGCCTCAGCAGGAAAGAGTCTTATGATCGATCAGGGATGACTGCTATGGATGTGGGAGGGAAGAGTGGTGGCTTAAGTGCCAAGTTTCTCCCATTATGGAACCTGACATATGTTACCTTGATTTAAGCTTCCGCTGTTAACAGTCCAGCTCCTTGGGAGGAGGCCTACATTCAGCCTCATCAGTTCTTGCACCTCATTCTGTGAGGAAGTTAACGCGATCTTCTCTGAAGGGAAGTAACCGATTGTCCAAAGGGAAAAGAGATTGTGAGAGCAGTGCACTCATGGGGAATGCTCTGTTCCTTTCATGAATGCGTCCAGAGGGGCATTGTTTGAAAATCACCCAAGGTTAATCACCAGGCTTTCTTGGATGGCTTCAGCATTGGTTCACTGCTGGTGCTTAGGGTTAAATAGGTACCTACAGTCTTATAAAAATAAAAATCGGTATATTAATTGGAATTCACTTCCATTTGAGCAATAAAATTGCTTTATAGTCTTTGCTAGAATCAGTAGGAATTAATCTGAACAGTGGTACCTTGCTAGAGGAAAAGGGTAAAATCCTGTCTACGTTTTCGCGGGATAGGGCAGAGACGTGGGAAATTTATGCTAGGGGGAAAAGGCAAAAAACTGAGTTTAAGCAACGTTAGTTAGCCGCCATCCGCGAGCACCTCTCAATGTCAGTCCAGGAGAAAAAACGATAAGGTGGCTTGGGGGAAGGATAAGGATAGTGACTGGGGATCAGCATAAAAGCAATATCTAAGTGAGAGCCAGACAAGGACCAGGAATTGAACCGTACCTTACTAACTGCTTTATTTACACTAAGGCCTAACAAACCAGATATTATCAGTTCGGCCAGCTCGGTCCACTCACTTGTTGGTTTAGTCAAAAAGCTGGTTGGATTGATATTTTCCATGAGGTGATGGATTTGGCCGAATGCAACGTTTGCCTGAATTTCATACCAGCCCAGTCTAGTTCACACTGTAAATCTTAATTTGCTGCTTGTCTTGATTTTCTACCACTAATAGGATCTACACATCTGAAAATTATGTTTTCAATATCATCATTCAAATAATTCATGTAAGCAAAATTAAACTTGATATGATTTCCCATGGGAAATAAGAATATGAAATGAGCTCCCTTATACTAATCTCATTTTGCCCTTAGCCACTACACAATTGAACAAGTAACATCTCTAATATCTTCACAGAATTTAATTGGCCCCAATAATAGCGGCTTCATAATATTTGTAGGATGCCCCTTTAGGGTGGTGAGTATCCTTAGAGAGGTCTATAAGTGAAGTGTGGTAGAGTGAGCGAATACATTCTCCTAGATCAGTAATCAAGTCAGATATCCAAGGCAAGTAAGCCTGACGCTTATTTCAAGGCTTGAGGAATCAGACAGTTCTGCAGTGTGCCTCCTGGTGTGGCAAGGTTATAGTTTAACTACAGACAAGGCTCAGGGCTTGGGCAGCCACCTCTGAGCCCGGAGGTGACAGCAGACTAGGGATGACAAATGGCTTCAAAAAAGAGTAATGTTTACGTAACAATCTGCTGTTCCAGAGACCTTTTCAAAATGTTTCATTTTAGGGATGATCAAATACTTGCAAAATAATCAAAGATATGCAAAAATACAAGAATTTTTAATGAAAATTTTTCAATGAAAATTTGAAGGGCACAATTTCAGCAAAGTCGCTGTAAGACAGGTACCCTCATAATGACCTGGTGGATGAATCAAGGGGTTTAAGCTTTCTGTTGGACGATTTGGCAGTGTGCATGATCATTTTAAAAATATTCATAGTCCTTGGCCCAATAATTCCACTTCTGGGAATTGACCTAGAGAAATAAACTAAAATCCAATAAAAGACTTATATAAAGACTTTCACTGAATCATTATATGGAAAAATAAAATATACATACATATGCATATATATATATATATATATATATATATAAAGGACCAAAAAACCAAGTATTATTTAAACAAAGAAATTAACACCATAAATTTGTAGCCATTAAAATTATGTTAAAAAATATTTCTAAAGTCCCAATAAGGAAATTATTGTCATAGCACATTAAATCAAAGTAAGGAATAGACAATTTTATATTTAGGGTGATCTCAAATTATATTTAAAAAAATACATTAAAAGAAATGCATTAATATCAATAGCAATTATCTCAAGGTGGCATGCATATAGAAGATTTTCTGGGTTTTTTTTAATGTTTATTTTTGAGAGAGAGGGGCAGAGAGGGGGGGAGACACAGAATCCAAAGTAGGCTCCAGGCTCTGAGCTGTCAGCACAGAGCCCGACGCAGGGCTTGAACCCATAAACTGTGAGATCGTGACCTGAGCCGAAGTTGGAAGCTTAACCGACTGAGCCACCCACGTGCTCCAGAAGATTTTCTGTTTTATCACTATAGTGTTCCCCATTTATTGATATCATGTAATAAGTGTGTAATATTTCAAAATAATAATAAAAATAACAAGCAATTTTATATGTATTATTATACTGGACTGAAAAATAGATTTAAGGAGTACTAACATTATTCCCACTTTATAGACGAGAACACAGATGCAGAGCAATTAGATGGGTTAACCAAGGTCACAGTGGCTATAATTTGTAGAGCCAGGATTCCTCATCTCGTATTCCCCCTTCTATCACATACTACCTCTTTCAGAAAGAGAATATAAGAGGGGCAGTGCAGTAACAATAGCTTATGTCTGTTAATAACCAGAGGAGTAGTTTAATAAGATGCTCTCCACACAGAACTGTATATGAGCTTTGCTTAGTTAAAACTTTGGTTTTCAAGTTGACTCCATGTCTGATCTTCCACAATTGAGACTGTCTCTAATTGAGAAGTTAAAGCAAACGATCTCCCATGTGCTTTCTTCTTTTTGTTTTTACTTTCTCTTTTCTTTTCTTTATTTTATTTTTGTAATAACATTTATTGTCAAGTTAGCTAACCTACAGTGTATACAGTGTGCTCTTGGTTTTGGGGGTAGATTCCCGTGATTCATTGCTTCCATACAACACCCAGTGCTCATCCCAGCAAGTGCCCTCCTCAATGCCCATCAGCCATTTTCCCTGTCTCCCCAGCACCCCCACCCCCATCATCCCTCAGTTTGGTCTCTGGATTTAAGAGTCTCTTATGGTTTGCCTCCCTCCCTCTCTGTTTGTAACTATTTTTTTCCCCTTCCCTTCGCCCATGGTCTTCTGTTAAGTTTCTCAAGATCCACATATGAGTGAAAACATATGATATCTGTCTTCCTCTGACTTATTTCCCTTGGCATAATTCCCTCCAGGCCCACCTCACACCGGTCAGAGTGGCTAAATTAACAAGCCAGGAAACAACAGATGTTGGCAAGGATGTGAAGAAATGGGAACTCTCTTGCACAAATAGTGGGAATGCAAACTGGTGCAGCCGCTCTGGAAAACAGTGTGGAGGTTCCTCCAAAAATTAAAAATAGATCTACCCTATGACCCAGCAGTAGCACTGCTAGGAATTCACCCAAGGGATACGGGAGTGCTGATGCAGAGGGGCACTTGTACCCCAATGTTTATAGCAGCGCTTTCAACAATAGCCAAATTATGGAAAGAGCCCAAATGTCCATTGACAGATGAATGGATAAAAAATTGTGGTTTATATATACAATGGGATCCTTCTTGGCTTTCTTCTATTTAAAATATCATAATTATCTTTGGTCACTTTCCCATGGTTGGGGAATTTTTTCCAAGCGAAATCTATCAAAATAGATAGCGAGATCTTTCTTTTTTAATTGTCCTATGTTCTTTATACCTTGGGCTATGTGCATTCACTTCCCTTCCCTAACAGTAAAAGTTTTTTGGCACATTAAGTGCTTTGAAGTGTGTTTTAAACCATTCCCTATGATACGCGTTTGTTGAAAGCGCTTCAAGAAAACAACCTGTGAATTATTTTGGACCCCTGAGGAAATGGTGCCAGTGACTAAATTTTCAAGGTATGAGATGTCTTTTGGTTTAGCAACTTCTGGCTGCATGGTGGGGGTTGCAAGGCACCAACCTTAGAACTCATTCAGTTCTAATCTGGGTCTTATTTTCCTGAAGTTCGTCACCTCTGAGTTCATTTGAAGGTCTGAGTTAAGCCATATCACAAGTCCTGCCATGCACATAGAGTAGACCACTCTAAGCCATCGGTACCCCTAAACCAATCGCTGTGACTAGAGCTAATTGTGCACCTAGCCAGCAGACTCCAGACTCAGCTAGGCTTCCTTGCCCTCACCAGCCCCTGCCTACTGGCTTTCTCCCATATAAGCACCCACAAATAGAAAAGGGGTGACTGGAGCCAATCACCTGTCTAAATTATAACCTAGGGCAGATGGACAAAGTTGCTCGTGACTTGAATGAGCTAATGTTCTTTTTGATGTGGAAACCTAAATCAGATTCGCACCTCAGGTTCTCCATCAAACCGATCCACGTTTTAGTGGGTTCACCCTCTACATAAATCAAAGCAGTGAAGTAGCAGGCCCTTTCTTTATTTCTTGAGCAAATATTTATGCCGTGTATGAACACAACTGGTCTACACTTCAGGCTCGACGGAGAGGTTAACCGGGAAGTGCGGGACAGGGCTGTGAGCTGGGCACGAATGTATAGGCGTGTTTTCAAGACAGCTGCTATCGGTGGGTTTCAAAATTCATTCTCTCAGTGCTCTGCCTTCCTTTTTCTCCATTTCGGTGTGCGCACTCACCTGTCACAAAGCCTACTATTATATGTCCACCTCTGAATTATAACATCAGGCAATTAAGATTCACAAGGTGCTGAAAGATTTATAAACAAAGGGAAAGAAAATGTGTTCTATTAAGAAGCCGGGAAGTAAGCATCTTCTCAATGAATTACCCAAAGCCTACATTCTTCTTTTATTGTGGTCCAAGTTTCCTTTATTTGGACAGGAGAAACTTATACCTATGCATCGATATTTCAGATAGTATGACTTTCAGATCTTCCTGAGGGCTAGTTAAAATGGTGTGCCCATTGGGATTTCTATATGGCCAAATGGTAGAAATGATGCGAGAGTTTTCAGTGTGAAATAATAATGGATCCGACTCAGCGGTGAAAACATTTCTCTAATCAATAAAGGGAAAGCGGGAAGAATCCATTTTTAAAATTCAGTTATTTTTAGCCAATATACTTTGAGGTTGTGTCTTGTTACATAAAGCATAGGAACTTTTATGCACAGTGTCTACTGTATCCAATGGGAGTTGAGTGCATGAACTTTTCGCTTCTTAAAGCCTGAGGGGGGGATCTTACTGGAAGAAGGTACTAACTGCTTTGCACACGAAACAGTCCACCTTCCACTCCTCCTGCACACTTGGCTTTTAATGTTAAGGGAACACCTCTCCATAGCTTTCTTCCGCCCGTTCCTTTTGAAAGGGAATTAGAAGAGAATGTACATTATCACGTGTCTTGCAGGCCTCTCCATTCAGCCCAAGGTCAATCCCTTAGCATATACTGACCGTATTCTCAGGGACGGCACTCCACTAAAGATGGGTCGGATACTACTTTCTCAACAGACATTTATTTAGTGTCTATTCTAAACCAAACCGGGTTTGCAACGAGCATTTAATACGCATCGGGCCTATGGACGCGGATGTGATCACACCCCTGTTATCAGGAGATGTAATTTGACAGGAGAGACGGCCCTCTTAAACTCAATATAGTACATTATCACGTAACACTACAGGTGGGGGCATTTGCATGTAGAAGGTCTTGGGAATTCATTTCTCGGGCAGTCGGGAAAATGTTCTAGGAGAGGCTGCATGTGAGCTCTGGCCGTGTGTTAAAGGATGTGTATGACTTCGCCAGACCGGGGAAAGTACGAAAGGGAGAGGAAAGATGTTTAATCAGAAGATGAGGCTGTACCAGGGCACCTACACTAAAAACACCCTAGAGCCCTAGGTATTCCCTACAGAGGCCATATATCCTTATCTTGCAGATGCAGTGGGTACAGACCAGAAGGGAGATGTGACCTGCCCGATCTCACAAAGTGGAGCCACACTGCCTCGGTTTGTGCAAATAGAAAACGTCACGACACCTACAATTTCTGGAACACTCCATTCCCAACCTCATCCCTTTCTACTTGTTTGGGTCCTTGTGTTTTTAATCCAGACCAGATGAACAGCCCCCAACTCTGATGCATGTTTCGCTTTATGGAGCAGTGGGAAAGACAGAAGGTTTCTTCCCTGTTGGTTCTTCAAGTGTGCACCCTGCATTCTCAGATCCCTGCAGAGAACTAACTCCTTACAGTTACCCTGATTTAAATATCTACTCATTTAGTACATGTAGATACCTTTTAAAATTTGCAATGCTGAAAACATAGCAGAGGAGATAGCCGGCCAAAACATGGCAGCAAGAATACACCCAGATAATGTACGACTGTTGCCATTTATTTTTGCCATATTAATGAAACACAGCATGAAAATCAGTGATAATAAAAAATCGGTTAAGCGAAAGAAAATTTCTACTTAAAATATGGAAAAGTGGCATAGAATATGCCCCCATACACATATCTTTAATAAGTTAATCATGATGCTCAGTCCAATGATTTCAGAAGGAGGAAGACTGACTTTTAGTTCAATTCCGCCGTTTACGAGCAGTGATAGATAGGCTTGATAACCTCTCAAAATCTCCATTTTCTTATCAGTAAACCAGTATAAATAGCTACTTGGGGTGAGTGTGGAAATCAAAGAGTAGTGCAAGTGGAAACTTTTTTTAAACTATGAAATGTTATCCTGACATAAGGTATTGATATAATTAAGACGCATTTTAAAAGATGGTGTACTTAGAATTTTAAGTGCCGATTTCCTTATGGGTGATCTCTATTTATTTTATTTCCACTTCTTAAGTATTGCTGTATTACATACTAGCGCATTTTTCAAAGTGCTCTGGCTAATGTCAACAGATATATTTTAAGAGATAATTATGCAAAATAGAAGTTTGCATAAATTCGTGGGAAAGTAAATAAATGCAATGTTAAACAGTCGTTTTAAGAATACGTGTTTGTGGGTGGTCTGGGTGGCCCAGTCAGTTGAGCCTCAGACGCTTGGTTTCAGCTGAGGTCATGATCTCATGGCTTCGTGGGTTTGAGCCCCGTATCGGGCTCTACGCTGACAGTGTGGAGCCTGCTTGGGATTCTCGCTCTTCCGCTCTCTGCCCCTCCCCCACTAACACTGTCTCTGTCTCTCGAAAGAAATAAGCTTTAAAAAATACATTTTGTCAACAAAGGAATAAACAAACAAAAAGCAGAATCAGACCCATAAATACAGAGATCAAAATAATGGTTGCAGAGGGGCAGGCGTTGGGGGGTTGGGCAAAACGGGCGAAGGGCAGTGAGAGATACAGGCTTCCCGTTATGGAATGTGTAAGCCAGGGAGAGAAAAGGCACAGCTTGGGGAATACAGCCAATGATACTGTCATCGTGTATATGGTGACAGAAGGTGGCTACACTCGTGGGGAACATGGCATAAGGTGTGAACTTGTCAGACCACTGTGTTTTACACCTGACGCTAATGTAACGCTGTGTCAAGCATACTGAGAAAAGTACCTTTTTGTGGGCTTGACTCGACCGAGCACACAATGCAACATGTTTGACTTGCATTTGTTTCCTCTTTTCTTCATCCAAAAAATAGATTTAGTTGCTAGAGCGGAACTACTTGTTCATAAAAGAAAGAGATAATATTCCATCGACGTGATTGCACAAGCCGCGAAGTGCTTTCACTGTCCACTCTCACACTGATCCCCAAAATAACCTGGTAGGTTGGAAGAAAGCGTTCCACACGAAGTATCTTGGTACCGTTACCATCTCTTTTTCAGATGACACAGTGGTGCTCGAGCTAATACCCCGTGTCATAGCAAAACGAGGACTGTGTCCCCTCCCCAGCGTCTCCGCTGCCCTCCTTCTCGGAATTTAGGGATTCATCAATCCTTTATGAAGAAAGCTGACCACGAAAGATGGATGCATTCATTTGTGGGGCCATATGCAGGGCAGGTTTCAAACATGAGAGCACACGTAGTTAAGATTCCTTATATTCGTTTAAACAAACATCTAAAGTCATTTTCGACAAGTGACACTTTAATGCAGCTTATAGTGTTTTTATTCTATTCAGCCTTATAAATATGATACCAAATGCATGTTATTAGCAGGTATTAAAGGATTCTTATAATGAGTCACACAAAGCTGATTAACCATCTCCTGGTGATTCATTTGTTTATGCAACTGCTTTCCTCCTTAAATCAAGTCAGGTTTTAACAACAGTCTCCTTGAGCATGCTTTTGGCTTTTAATGGAAAATAATAAGTCTTAATGGATTCTCCCCCCCCCCCCCCCGCAACACCACAGATTCTCATATTACAAATATGTGAAGCCTGTAATTCCCCCCAAAAGCCTGCCACTTCTATTCAATATTTTAAGCCTTAACAGTAGACTGCTTTAAAGAGGTTCTATTCTATAAGGAGCTCCTGACTTGAGCATAATATCCTGTGAAGGCTTACTGTAATAGATACAAAATTATACACACAGAAAAAGAAATGAGCAAGGTATAACCTGTACGAGAGTGGATTTAATGGTTTTTGTTAAATTGTTATTAATTCTCTACGTTTCGAAAGCAAATACGTCTCTCTTATTGGCCTAATACAGTTCAGCTCAGTTGTCTCTAAAACCCCAGCGTGAAGCAACAGATCCAGGATGAAGGGAGAAGTGTTGTCTGGATTCATTACCTACTCAAGTGGTTGCCGTTATATGACTTTCAAGACAGTATACTTAAATGTATATTTTTAGCTGTCAGTTAGGTGTTTGTATCCGTTTCCCACAACCCCTGCATGTGGTTCAAAATTACATGTATTATGTAACCCGTCCAGTGAAAGAGACTGCCTTACTTGCCCAATTTCTACCCTGCCTCCAAATGTAATTACTGTTCCTTATGAAGAAATTAGTAGTTCATTCTAATTTCTGAGAAATTTTATTCTAAGTAGATAGATGACAAGTAGGTAGGTAGGTAGATAGATAGATAGATAGATAGACAGATAGATAGATATAGCACCTATGAATGGAAAAGATAGCCATCTTGACTCAAAATAAGAGAAATGAGAGTTAAAACTACTCCAAGGTGCCATTTTTCAATTATCACACTGGCTACAATCAAAAAGCTTGATAATATACTCATTGGCAAAGCTTTATGTAAACAGGCATTTTAATTTGTTGCTAAGAGTAGTACAAATTCAAGAGAAATTTAACAGAGATCTATCAACATTTCAAATGCACATATCCTTTGACCCAACAACTCCACTTGGGGAATTGAAACCATAGATGTTTGTGTGCATGCGTGAAATTATATCTAATGTAATAATTATATATAATTATATAATATGTAATTTCAGAAAGCAAATATTGCTAAGAATCTAAACACGAATCAATACAAAAATGAATAGGTAAATTGGGCTACATCCATACAGTGGAATAGGATCTTGCCTTAAAAAAGAATGAGGACGCTCTCAAAGGAGACAGTTTAGTGCAATATGTTAGGATATTGACATTGGAAGAGCTCTTCTGGGTTCCTTCACAGCCCTGCCACTTATTTATTAACTATGTCATCTTATGTGTTTTGAGGGGTTCGTGTTACATTTATAGATTTATTTAGGGAGAATTAATAACATGCTTTCATTTTGGACAATTCCTATTCAGGACAGCATTTACTGTCTACCCTCTTTTGTGTTCTTCAAGAGTGGTTTTATTTATTTATTTTTTCACCACACTATATTACGTTTATTTATTTATTTTTAACTTAAATTCAAGGTAGTTAACATACAGTGTAGCCTTGGCTTCAGGAGTAGAGCCCAGTGGTTCATCACTTACATATGACACCCAGGGCTCATCCCCACAAGCGCCCTCCTTGATGCCCGTCACCCATTTAGCCCATCCCCCCACCCACATCCCCTCCAGCAACCCTCAGTTTGTTCTCTGTATTTAAGAGTCTCTTATGGTTTTCCTCCATCTGTTTTCATCTTATTTTTCCTTCCCTTCCCCTATGTTCATCTGTTGTGTTTCTTAAATTCCACATATGAATGAAATCATATAGTTGTCTTTCTCTGGCTGACTTATTTTGCTTAGCATGATACCCTCTAGTTCCACATTGCTGCAAATGGTAAGATTTCATTCTTTTTCATCACCGAGTAGTATTCCATTATGTGTGTGTGTATGTGTATATATATATATATACATACATATATATATATGGTATGTTTTATATATGAGTGATTTTAAAGTGTTCTCTTCATATAAAACTTACCTTTTACATTTAAAACTTCTCCTAAATGTCTTATCTTCTTTGTTACTATTGTAAACATGTGGCTTCTTTCATTTTGTCATTTATTCCATTAAAACAACGACCTTACTGAAAGTTATTGATTTCTGTATATTATTTTGCACCTCACTAATGTACCGATTTATGATAGTTTTTGGTTTTCAGTTGTTTGTGTTGGGTTTTCTATGAATACAATCCTACCATTTGCAAATAGGAATAGTTTCACCTCCCCTCTTTTAATTTATAGCTAATTTCTTTTACTTGTCTATTGTTTTAGGTAGTATTTCCAATATAACATTAAATAATAATAGTAATACTGGGTATTTGTATCTAGTTCCTTACTTTAGTGGGAATGCATCTAGTATTTCCCCATTAAACGTGATACTGCCTTTTGGGGTGAGATAGATATATTTTATTATGTTAAGAATATATCCATACATTCTTATTAACTCTTTTTTAAATTAAAAGTCTGTTGAAGTTTGCCATGTGTCTTCCACCATTTTTAGAGTCAGTGAAAATTTTTCTTCCTAGATCTACTATGATGATGAATTATATTAGATTTCGTATTACAATATCATCTTTGCATTCCTAAAATAAACTACATACTCCCAATGGATTTGTTCTTTTAATGTCCTATTTATTGTTAATATTATATGTTGATTTTTTGCATCAATTTTCCTAAATTGTCTTGGTCTATAGTTTTATTTTTTTGTGCCAATTTTTAAAATTTTGGTATCGGTGTTAAAATACTTTCATGGAAAATAAATAGCTTTTGGCTCTGTTCATTTTCTATGTCCTGAACTAAAATAGTTGCTCTTCAAAAGCTAGATAGAATTTCACAGTGAAATCATCTGAACTGGATACAGTTTTGTGGCTTTGTTTTTGTCTAGTGGGATAATCTGTTTGATAATTTTCTCATATTCTATGGAAATTAGTCTGTTGCAATTTTCTATGAATTTTGCAGTCAATTTTGGTAAAGCATGTCTTCCTAGAAAATGATTTCATCCAAGTTTTCACGCTTAGTAGCATAGAGTTGAAAAAATAGCTTATTATAGCTTTAATTTTATCTGTTCATATGATTAGTTCCCTAAAATCATTTTGTTTATTTCATGCAAATGTGTGCTTTCTTTCTCTCCTCATTAGGTTAGCTAAATATTTGCCTATTATTTTTAAATCAACAAATCATAATTTAAAATTATAATTATAATTTATATTTTATTTGTAATCATAAGTCCTGTTGTTATTTCTCTAATTCATTCATTTTTGCTTTTCTCTTTAAATACCCTCTATTTTTCTTTTGTTTATTTTATTATTCTTTATCTAATTCAGTCAGATGCTTATTTCAGTTATCTTTTGTTCTTGCTTTTTCACCAACATACATGTTTTAAAATATTTATTTATTTTTGAGAGAGAGAGAGAGAGAGAGAGAGAGAGAGAATAAGCAGAGGAGGAATAGAGAGGGAGGGAGATACAAAATCCGAAGCAGGCTCCAGGCTCCGAGCTGTCAGCACAGAGCCCAAGGCGGGACTCGAACTCATGAACCATGAGATCTTGACCTGAGCTGAAGTCAGACGCTTAACTGACTGAGCCACCCAGTCGCCCCCGTACATTTTTAATGTTATGAAATTTCCTCTGATCACTACTTTTGCTGTACCCTACAGGTCCTGATATTTACTGTTTTCATTACAATGTATTTCTATCAATTCTGACATTTCAGTGTATATTGCCTCTTAACAAGAGTTTCTTAAAACTTTTATTTTTTTTGTTTAAATTTGAGACATAAGATTCCTTGTCTTTTCTGTAATCAGAGAATATCATCTAACTCTAGTTTTCTTTCTTACACTTGTTAAGGATATATAATTAGGTGCCTCTGCACAGTGCCTCTGTTTGCAATTTTGCCTTGGGTCTGAATTATTTAAAGAGGGGGACTGTCTGTTTCTACTCTTGCTAGCGTGTATCCCTATTTTGTAGTATCTTTTTCTTAATGTTATCATCAGGTACCTCCAGCATAATATAAGCTTCATGCAGGTAGACATCTTCCTGTCTTACTGAAAACTATATTCTTAGCTACTAGAAGATTTCTGGGCAGATAGTGGGAGTCTGATCAATATTTGTTAAACGAATGCATATTCCTAGAAGTAGAAATTCTGAGTCATAGGCAATTGGTTCTGAAGGTTTAGGGAGGCCTTGGAGGTCAGGAAAAAGAAACTTCATTATGTATTTCCGCTATAAATCTAAGACTGTGAAATTGGCTTTCAGACGTACAGTGGCAATGATTGCTATTTGTCAGTGAATACCTTATCTTTCTTAAAATCAGTGAATTTACCTGAGCATATGGACGCCCAGCTAGAGGTTAAATTTCCCACTCTCGCTCTGAATTACGTATGGCCATGTCATTATCACCAAAGAAAAAGGAGTGGAAACAATCAGTGTAACCTCTGGCTCCCTGAAGAGGAAATTGTTTGCCTTGAATGTCTTCTTTTTGCTTTTCCCATGAACTGGGTTAAGGATATGATTACGCGCCGGTCTTGACCTTGTAGGATAACGTCTTTTTTGCTCATATACCTTCTAAAGGTGTTAACACATTTTTACAGTATGGAGAAAGTTTCATTTCTGGCATGTTTTAAATATTGATGTTTTAAGATGAAACAAGTACATCAACTTGTAAATTGGTTCACTGAAATCTAAATACCTTAAGCCAACCATTTTCTACTGACCCTGGAAAATACAGAGAATCTGGAGTCACCATTACTGTTGCTGCTGCTGTTGGATCCAGTGCCCGTGTGTACTATAGGACCAAGATTGCTGGAGCACAAGCTGACATATGACCCCTGGACTTGCACCATCACGCAGAACCCGGAAGCCTAGGTGATCTGGTCTGCAGACTTTCTCAGAAGCATTTCAAGAAAGCTAAGTAAGAAAAAATACGCATTCTCCCTTTGTCTCGCCATCCGGTCTTTCCTGTGCCTTCCATAAACTCAACCTAAATGGAAGCTAACTGGCAAGAAAATCTGAGAATTCGTTTTGAAGTGTCCAACATTCTGCGACACAGGGAAATCCATGGGAAATGGAGCTGAGAGCAAATAAAACTGTCTAGCACAGTCTACCCATTTGTTTGCTTAGCACCCCTTCTCATCTCTATTCCCATATTTGAAGTTACATGTAACAAAAAATAACAAGAACATCATGCTTCTTTCTAGTAACTACTCCTCATGGAGACAGACACTCTCTCATACACTCTTGCCCCTTAAAACAAAGACACAGAATCCCCATACCAATTACAGAAGATGTTAATTTCTCTTCTAGCTCAGTAATAATGCCACCTATATATTTAATCTAAAATTTAAATTATAAAATTAACCACTACCAGTATGTCTGAAATAAAACAATAGGGAAAATGGAGAAAGGAAATATTTACATAACAAGTAAAGAAACTCCTATATCTCTTGTTTCTGTGACAGTAATGAGGCCATAGTTGATATTTACAACTCCATTCCCCACCCTCCCCCCACCTGTTCTTTGTTCCTTTCACTTTTAACCAGCCCCTCTGCTGATTGGAGTTTTCAATGGGCCACTGTTGCCTTTTATTAATTTCTACTGTTGGACGTGGAAGTACTAAGACACATTGATAGCACAGAGCCTGCTTGGGATTCAGTCCCTCCAGAGAGGAAGTTAACCCCCCCTATATCCATCAACTCAGTGTCATTAGGAACCAACAATAGTCAGGTGGCAGTCTCATGTTCCAATTCAATGAAATCATTGTGTCTACTACTGGAAGCTTTCATCCCTTGGAGATTAAGACCTCCGAATCAACAGAACTTAGAGTTGGCAGAACAGGAAATAAAAACTCTGCTCTTGCCTTAATAACTGTATTAGTGAGAGGGGTCACTCCTACTTGTAACCTTCATTCATAGATCCTCATTGACAAAATGGTTTCACCCCTCTTTCAAAAATCTCCAGTACATTCTAGACACCATGTTGATTTGAAGCTAGTCATCATCCATTTAAACATACATGAACTGGGGCGCCTGGGTGGCTCAGTCGGTTAAGCGTCCGACTTCGGCTCAGGTCACTATCTCTCGATGTGTGAGTTCGAGCCCCGCGTCGGGCTCTGTGCTGACTGCTCAGAGCCTGGAGCCTGTTTCGGATTCTGTGTCTCCCTCTCTCTCTGACCCTCCCCCGTTCATGCTCTGTCTCTCTCTGTCTCAAAAATAAATAAACGTTAAAAAAATTTTAAACATACATGAACAGCTATTTTTTAGAAGCAAGATATATATATCTTTACTTTTTCTCCTGAATATAATGTGATCATTGCATTTCTGTCATAGGATTTTATCCTAATTTAGTATATATTATGTTTGAAAGTTATACTCCTTTGATTTTTTTTAATATCCTATGACTAAACTCTTAAGTTTTAAAAACCGCATGTGGCATAAGTTGTCATTATAATTCTTAGTGCACAGTTGATCAAAATAACAAATTAAAGTACAAATTTGATAAATTACAATTAAACATGAATAGGACAATTTAATTGGAAATGCATCTCTTAATGAGATGTATGGAACATTTTTGCAAGTAATTCTCTTATCTGCAAAAGAAAACAGTCACTGATCAAATGGATGTCATTTCTTGAGCCCTCAACGAAATAGGACTCAGTGTCTATTTTTTGTGCCATTATTTGTTTTTTATAGATATGTGTTCTGAGAAAACTTGCACACCCACTTTTTTAGAATTTGTCTAAGTCATATGCAAATAATTTGTCAGCTGAACAGTCCAATAGGTCTCTTTCGATTTCATTTTAAGCTAAGAAATGAAAACCACCTAGTTTACAAAAGGATTAGCTACTCAGTCTTCTCATTTATTCACTTTCTCAATGCTAATACCAGAATTTCAAGTTGTCTCTTCATTTGGTGCCATTTACTGTGGGGCAATGAACCAGAGTAAACTATGAATGGAAAGAGCATGCCTTTCCTTTGTAAAGTAGGATGGGGAATCACGAGAGGAAAGGTGTAGGGAAAAGCGCCACGTGGGAAATTAAATTAATCCAAAGGTGATTTCCAAGTTTGCTACCAAGTAAGTCATCTCAGAAGTCATGGAACATAAAGGCTCACAGAATAAATGAAGTCACTCAAATCACACGGGTTATTAATTTACAGTGAACAGTGAGAAATAGGGACAAGTGACGGAAGGTTACCGCACTTAAAAGATGCAAGTAGGATGGAATCATCAGACTACCATAAGCTGGGGAACATATATTACCTCTCCCCCAACACACATCAGCTACTCCTGCTGATGGTATAGATAAAAATGTCAGAGATTTGGGCAGTGCCTGCCTGGCTCAGTCAGAAGAGCATGTGACTCTTGACCTTGGGGTTGTGAGTTTGAGCCCCACATTGGGTGTAGAGATTACTTAAATAGGTAAACTTAAAAAAAAATTTGTTTAAAAGAATATCAGAGATTTGGTATTATTGAGGAAGAACAACTTGGCAAAAGGTTCCTGAAACCATCCCATGCTCTGAGAGACATGGCGGGGGGCGGGGGGCACCACGTGGATATGCCTGGCCACAGCTATAGCTGGCCAATTAACCTGCTGAGGAGCTGTGAATTTTGTATACATTTCTTTAGTACAGCACACATAGGACCATGGGGGGATCAAACTGGGTGTCGAAGTGGGTGGCAAATTTAAAGATGGCATGATTGTCATTATGACTTGACCCTTTGATCCCTTTCTATCTATAAGTAACTCTCTTTATCTCTTTGTTCTATCACAAAGACACTATTTGTATCATATTGTTAATGTGTATTGTATGTAACTAACGTACGTGCTATTTATATTTAACAAAGATTACACATTCTATGTCTCACAAGTTACTTGTTTCACCAGTATTAGTATATAACATATGTATATAATTTGTACCTATATATTATAAACTCTTACTTTCTTTTTTAAAGATCATTTAAAACATTTTGATCTTAGAGCAAGAGTTCAAGGGGCAAAGGGAGAGAGAGAATCCCAAGCAGGCTCTGTGCTATCAGTGCGGAGCCCAACATGGGGCTCGATCCCACGACCCTGGGATCATGACCTGAACTAAAATTAAGAGTCGGACGCTCAACTGACTGAGCCACCCAGGCACCCCTCTACTATCTTACTTTCTATCCTTAACACTCCTTATGAGTTTTATTCATTATTTTATTTGCTTTTTGTTTATCCCACTAGCGAAGGAGAGATTCCCACCCCAGGTTTATTGAGATGGCTGAACACATAGCACCTGACACTGGACAATAGTCGCATATATTCACAGTCCAAGAGAGGAGGACACTGCATGCCATGCAGGGACTCAAGGGGGTTGTATTCAGGAACAGAGTAAATAACCAGGGACTGTGGGGGGCAGACTTTGTAGTATCGGTTCAGTAATTCAAACACTGTCTTCAGGATTCAAAACATTTTGGGCTACTAATGTTACACAATTATTTGTGTAGTAATATCATAGCAATAACTATGGATACACATTTTTCATCATTTCTCTAGATGTTGATTGCATTTGCTAAAATTGTTATTTAGGAAGTATGTGGCCTTGTAAAATACAAGATATTCTTTCTTTTTTTAATTTCTTAATGTTTATTTTCAAGAGGGAGAGAGAGAGAGAGAGAGAGAGAGCATGTGCAAGCAAGTGGGGGAGGGGCAGAGAGAGAGGGAGACACAGAATCTGAAGCAGGTTCCAGGCACCGAGCTGTCAGCACAGAGCCCGACGCGAGGCTCGAACCCACAAACCGTGAGATCATGACCTGAGCCAAGTCGGACACTTGATTTCAGTTCAGGTCATGACCCCAGGGCCGTGGGATCGAGCTCCACATTGGACTCCGTGCTGAGGGTGGAACCTGCTTAAGATTCGCGCTCTCTCTCCCTCTGCCCCCCTCCCCCACCTGTGTGCACATACTCTCTCTCTCTAAAAATAGTTTTGGAAAAAAGAAACACATTTCTAGCTCTACTTGTAAGAATTGGCTATTTTGTTTTAAAAATTGATGTATAATGAGATGATCACAAAGCAAGGAAACACTACATGTCTGTATGAAAATGTCGTTATGCAAATCTAATTGCAGATAATTTGTGTTGGCTAAATTTCTGCTAGAGTGATCTTACATTTTTTAGCTGCTTAACATTTTCTTTCCTTCAGAAGTTAAAAGGTTATGAAGAAAACACCCTTCTGAGGAGGGTACAGAGTGATTTATTTGTGTTAAAGAATGAAATGTAAAAACTCCAAGTCTATCAAAAAGTTATGTTATAATTGATGATGATTAAATTCACTTGATTAATGTCAAGATGCACTCATCATTTTGTCCCTTTAATTCTTTCAGTGTGTGCTTAATTGCATTTTTTGAAAGGAATGGAAAACAACGTGATTGCTGACATAATTGTGGTTTTGATTTTATTAAAATTTCAAGTTTAAACATTTATGACAAAATAAGACCAATGAGAACAAGTCTCAGGGTAAACTGGTTTGTCTTTTTCTCTGACATTCCTTGCAGTATCAGCAACAAGAAAAAGTGATGCCCACAGATTAGCATCTTTCTTCCCTTGGAATTTAGTAGTTCACAGGGCCTTCAGTCAGTCATCTTTTTATTATGAGCAAATGTGAAGGAATCTAATAGGAGGTGCTCTGCCAAAGAGTCTGCCATATTTCAGATTTTTAATATATATCACCACATCTCCCTACAACAGTGCTATATGAACAGCCTGGTTCCTCTAGTCTTGGTCTTTAAAGTTGTTTCTGCTATTTTCCCAGTAAAAATAATAATAATAATAATAATGATGATAAGTATGGTTTTTTACTGTTTTATTTATTTTTTATATTAAATATAATTTACTGTCCAATTGGTTTCCATACAACACCCAGTGCTCATCCCAACGGGTGCCCTCCTCAATGCCCATCACCCACTTTCCCCTCTCCCCCACCCCCTCATCTACCCTCAGTTTGTTCTCAGTATTTAAGAGTCTCATGGTTTGCCTCCCTCCCTCTCTAACTTTTTTCCCCCCTTCCCTTTCCCCATGGTCTTCTGTTAAGTTTCTCAGGATCCACATGTGAGTGAAAACATATGGTATGTCTTTCTCTGCCTGACTTATTTCACTTAAGCATAATACCTTCCAGTTCCATCAATGTTGCTGCAAATGGGCAGGATTTCTTTCTCGTTGCCGAGTAGTACTCCATGGCAGTTCATACTGTTTTCATTTGTACATCTATTATCAGTATTATATTGGCATATTTCATATATGTTCTTTCTGACTTCCTCCTCTCTTTATTAGTTGAATACAACTGTATTCTAACTTACAGCAACATCTTTATTTTAATATCTCATAAGGCAAGTACCGTCCGATGAACTTTTGATTGATTTCTTGGCGATGGTGAAATATTTTTTTCCAGATAAACTTTAGAAACTTCTTGAAATTCTCAGTTGCCACTGGGATTTTTATGGCATTTCTTTACTTACACATTAATTAGAGAAAAATTGAGAATTTTAAAGTACTCAGTTTTCCCATGTCAGTAGTGTACCTTGACTCTACATTCAGATTATCCAAATAAAGATACACCCTCACACACGATACTTCATATTATATATAGGATACTTCACTTATTTTCTTAAATCTGTTACTAAACATTTTATAATTTTTGTTGCTCCTATTATGTTTTAAACTGATTTTTTGTTTATTTATTTTGAAAGAGAGAGAGACAGAGAGAGACAGAGAGAGAGCATCTGCACCATGTGTGTGAGCTGGGAGAAGCAGAGAGAGAGAGAGAGTCCCCAGCATTGTCAGCGTGCAGACCAACTCAGGGCTCAATGTCACAAACTCGTGAGATCATGACCTGAGCCGAAATCATGAGTTGGATGCTTAAGGGTCGGACACTCAACCAACTCAGCCACCCAGGCGCCCCTTAAGTGATCTGTGTGTGTGTGTATGAGTTTTTCAGTTGATGTTCTTGAGTTTTCTAGGGAGAAAATATTACCTAGGCAAATAAAGATAATATTACCTCCTCCTTTCAAATGGGTTTACTTTTCCTTCTTATGTTTATTGTATTGATCAGAACTTCCCAGAAAATATAAAATAATAGAGGTAATTATCCGAATCTGTATTTTATCTGTGCAGAATGGTATTCATCATGGTTTTAAGACAGATATCCTTGGGGCGCCTGGGTGGCTCAGTCTGTTGAGCGTTCGACTTCAGCTCAGGTCACGATCTCGCGGTCCATGAGTTCGAGCCCCGCGTCGGGCTCTGGGCTGACGGCTCAGAGCCTGGAGCTTGCTTCCGATTCTGTGTCTCCCTCTCTCTCTGCTCCTCCCCCGTTCATGCTCTGTCTCTCTCTGTCTCAAAAATAAATAAACGTTAAAAAAATTAAAAAAAAAAAAAGACAGATATCCTTGATTGTGTTAAAATAATTATTTTCTATTTTATGAGGACTTTCACTCAGGAAGTAGTATTGAAATTTATTAAACATCTCTTGATTGATTGATTTATAAAATTTTAAACCTTTGACTCATATTTTTTATTATTAGACCCACTCATGTTAGAATATAATTTTAAAATAAAAAACGTTCAACATGGTAAATTATTTTTTGTTCTATTTCTTTATTCATCTTCCTAATATTTAATTTGTGACTTTTATATCTAATATATATGAGTGATATTTATCTGTGGCTTTATTTGCATGATATCTTTTGAAGGTTATCTTTACAAATGCATTGGAAAATATCCACTTCTCTTTTTATTCTAGAAGACATTATAGGTCTTGGGAAATATGTAATTTGAAGCTTGATAAAATTCGGTGAACAAATCATTCAAGCTCAGGGCCTTTAATTTTATGAGGCGCGTATTTTTTTTTTTTTTTGCCATTATAACTGGTGTATATAGGCAATTAACTTTTTATTGAATCTGTTTATATGTATTTTCCAGAAAATTTCCCACTTCTTTGATAGTTCTCAGTGTATTAACATAAACATATATAATAGCCTTTTATATTTTTTAATTCCATGTACATATAACTAGTAGTATTTTTTTTTTTTTAAGTAGGCTCCATGCCGAATGTGGGGCTTGAACTCACAACCCTGAGATCAAGAGTTGCATACTCTACTACTGAGCCAGTCAGGCGCCCTTATAGTTAGTAGTCTTAATTACATCATTTTTGTTAATTACATTTGTTTTTATTTCTTTTTCTCATTGTTTGATTTAAATTGGCTTATTTATTTTGTTTTTTAAAAGCTTTCCCTGAGCAGCGATGTCATGGAAATGGCAGAGTAGGGAGTAGACAATTGCAGCCATACAAAGAAATAAAAAACTCTGGTAAAAGTAACTATTTAGGTAAATATAAAAGCCAATATTACTGTGTTTTTGGTTTATTTCTTTTTGTTCCCTATGTGATATAAAAGACAAAAATAAAGGGGTGCCTGCGTGGCTCAGTTGGTTAAGTGCCTGACTCTTGGTTTTGGCCCAGGTCATGATCTCATATTTCGTGAATTCAAGCCCCACTTTGGGCTCTGTGCTGACTTCATGGAGCCTTCTTGGGAGTCTCTCTCCACCTCTACTCCTCCCCACTCATTCTCCCTCTCTCTCTCTCTCTCTCTCTCCAAATAAATAAATGAACTTTAAAAAAATAAATAAAAGACAAGCCATAAAACATCAATTGCGAATTTATGTTAATAGGTACACAATTTATAAGGATATATATTGTAACAAGAGCAACATAAGGGGAGGTGGAGGTGTATAGGAGCAGAGTTTTTGTATACTATTGAAGCTAACTTCATTATCGCTCCAAAGTTGGTTGTTATTAATTTAGAATGTTAATTGCAATCCTCATGGTAACACTAAGAAAATAAATGAAATTACATACAGAAAGGAAATGAAGAGGTAATGAAATCAGTGCACTAAAAAAAAAAATCAATCAAATGAGAAAGAAGGCAGTACTAGAGCAATAAGGAACAAAAATACATGACATATAGAAACAAATAGCAAAGATGGGAAAATGGCGGGAGTATTTCCTTCTTTATGAGTAATCACTTAAATATAAACTGCTTAAGAAACAAAGGCTGATAGAAAAGATAAAAACATCCGTCCTAATACAGTATGTCTCAACAGACTCACTTTGTATCCAAAGTACAAATAAATTAAATGGGCAAGGATGGCAAAAGATAGTTCATGCAAATGGTAATAACCAAAGAGTGTGGGTGGCTATACTAAAAACAGATAAAATAGACTTTAAGTCAAATTGTTACAAGAGACAAAGGAAGTCGTCATATGTAGCTAAAATGGCCAAGTCATCAAGAATATAAAACAACTATAAACATATACACACCATACATCAAAACCCCAAAATATATGAAGCAGACATTGACAGAATTGAAGGGAGAAACAGACAGTTTTACAATAATAGGTGGAGAGTTAAATACCCCCACTTTGATTAATAGATCAGACATCTATACAGAAGACCACTAAAGAAATAGAGGACTTGAACAACATATATACCTACTAGAGCTTACAAAAATATATATAGAAAACTCCAGCAACAGTAGAATACACGTTCTTCTCAAAAGCACATGGAACATTCTGCATGATAGACCATATGTTAGGCCACAAAACAAGTTTTGATAAATTTTTAAAAGATTGAAATCATATAAAGTATCTTCTGTGACTACAATGAAATGAGGCAGAAATTAGCCGAAGGAAAACCGAAAAAGAAAAACAACACTTTTAAACAAGCAATGGGTCAAAGAATAAATCACAAGGAAAATTTTAGAGACACGTTAAAACAAAACCACAACTTAACAAACATTATGTGATGCAATGAAAGAGATGTTCAGAGGGAAATTTATACATTAAAAATGCCTACATTAAATTCAAAAAGATCTCAAATTAATAACCAAGTCTTACACTTTGAGTAACTAGAAGAATAAATTAAACCCAAAGCTAATAGAAGGAAGAACATAATAAAATTTGGAGTGGAAATAAATGAAATAGAGAATAGAAAAACAAGAGAGGGTCCAGGACACCAAAAGTTGCTTCTTTGAAAAGATCAAGAAATTCGACAAATCTTTAGTTAGACTGACAAAACAGACAGAAGAGGCAAGTTAATAAATCAGGAATGAAAGTGGAAACATTACTATTAACCTTCGTGAAATAAAAAGGATTATACTTTTACATAAATGGAGAATACTATCAATAATTGTACAACAAAAATTCAGATAACATAGATGAGACGGACTAATTCCTAGAAACACACAAATTACTAGTATTGACTCAAAAAGAAATAAAAAGTCTAAACAGACCTATAAGGGTTATAGTTTAGTTTAGTAAAGAAAATGACTTAGTAATCAAAACTCCTCAACAAAATAAATCCAGAACTATATATCTTCAGGGGTGAATCCTACCAGACATTTAAAGAAGAGGCATTATCTGTATTTTTTAAACTCTTCCAGCAAATAGAAGAGGAGGGAACACTTCCTGACTCATGCTATGAGGTCAACGTTACCCTGATATCGAAATAAGATAAAAACCCCATGAGAAAACAGAACTACGGACCAATATCCCTTATGAATATAGATGCAAAAATCCTCAATGCTATTACCACCTTATAACATTGTTTAGTGACAGATGGGACTCTACTTATCGTGGTGAGCACCGAGAAATGTGTAGAATTGTTGAATAATTATATTGTACTGAAACTAACACAACACTGTATGTTAACTATAATTCTTTTTTGAATATTTATTTATTTATTCTTGAGAGGGAGGGAGGGAGAGAGCGAGCAGGCCAGTGTGTGGGGTAGGGGCAGAGAGAGAGAGAGAGGGAGGGAGAGAGAGAATCCCAAGCAAGCCCTGACACTGGTTCGAACCCACAAACTGTGAGATCCTGACCTGAGCCAAAAGATTCCTATGCTCAACTGACTGAGCCACCCAGGCGCCCAACTATATTTCAGTTAAAAAAAGAATAAATTAGGGATTAGCAACACAAGCATATTACCTAGCTATATGACAAAATAGACCAGAAGGAGTAGCAAAAGGGTTTAACACGGATCTGGGACTGGGAGCATGGAGGGCTAAGGCAGAAGTCTGATTTGTTTGTTGTTAATTGTTGTTATAAGCCTTTTAACACTTTCTAGTTTTTAAAAAAAATCTATATTTTAATACTCATATTGATAAAATCACATTTTGAATATAAATAAAATTCTTTTACACAAGAAACAATCCTCAACAAAATAATGACACACGGAATCAAACAGAATATTAAAAGGATTATACGTAATGAACAAATAAAATCTATCTCAGGAATGCAAAGGTGGTTCAACATAGGAAAATCAATTTTTGTGATATAACACATTAATAAAACCCAGGAAAAAACCCACATGAAAAGCTCAATTGATGCTGCAAAAGCATTTGATAAAATCCAAAATGCTGTCGTGATTTAAGAAAACACCCATAAAACTAGGAATAGAAGAGAACTTCCTCAACAAGACAAAGGCCATTTATGAAAAACCCACAGTTAATATCTTACTCCGTGGTGAAAGATTGCAAACCTGCTTTTCCCGTGCTATTCCACTTTGTGTTGGAAGTTCTAGCCAGAGCAGTTAGGTAATAAAAAGAAATAACAGGCATCCAAATGGGAAAGGAAGAGGTAAAACTACCTCTACTTGCAGATAACACGATCCAAATATACAAAACACAAAGAATTCCTCAAACAAAACAAAAGAAAAAACAATGGAGCTAATAGGTCATTTCAGCAAAGTTCCAGGAGACAAGATCAACACACACACACAGGATCACTTGTCTTCCTGTACATTAACAATGAGTAACCAAAAGGGAAATTTAAAAAAAAAAAAAATCTCCATTTACAATAACATCCAAAATAATAAAATTCCTAGAAAAAAATTAATCAAGGAGTTGAAAGAGTTGTGCACTGAAGACAATACGTTGCTTAAACAAGTTAAGGAAAGCCTAAATAAATGGAAATGCGTTCCTTTTTTATGGATTAGGAAACTTAATATTGTGAAGGTCACAGTACTATCCGAAGCCAAGTCAATTCTGTCCCTATAAAATTGCCTTTCATTTATATGTTGTTGAGGTTTTTATACTTATATTCGTAAGATATATGGATCTGTAATATTCTTTTTTGTGATTTTTCTTTTGTATTTAATTTCGGGGTAGGTAATACTAGTCTCAGAATGAGTTGGGAATTGTTCTCTTATTTTGTGTTTTTTGAAACAGTTTGTGGGGAACTGGTATTAATTCTTGTTTAAATATAAGAAATAAATATATAGAAATAAATTCTAATTTAAATATAATTCTTATTTAAATATAAATTCCATGGTAATTCAACACACAAGTCATTTTTTCATGCACTCTTCTTTGTAGGAAGATTTTTCATTACTATTTCATCTCATGCTTGTAATAGGTTTATCCACAATTATGGTTCTTCTTGTGACAGTTTAGTAGTGTATCTTTCTGAAAATTTGTCCATTCAATACAGCCCACCTAATTTTTTTGCAGGTTATCTAATTTTTTATACATAGTTGTTCATTATATTCTCTTATACTCCTTTGCATTTTTGTAAAGTCAAAAGCAAGGACTCATATTCCTGAAGTCTAGCAATTCAGTTTATCTCGATATTTTTCTTAGCCAGTGTATCTAAAAGTTCATCAATTTTATTAATCTTTCCAAACAACGTTTAGTTTTATTGACTTCCTCTATTTCCTATTTAAGCTCTATTTCCATTCTAGTCTAGGTTATTTTAGTTTTTTCCACTTGCTTTAGGTTGCTTTTTAAGCTTTTTTTAAAATTCCAGTTAGTTAACATACAGTGTTTTATTAGTTTCAGCAGTACAATATAGTGATTCAACACATCTACACATCACCAGTGCTCATCACGAGTACACTCTCCTTAATTCCCATCACCTATTTCACCTATCTCCCCACCTGCCTCCCCTCTGGTAACTGTTAGGTGTTCTCTATAGTTAAGAGTGTATTTCCTAGTTTGCCTCTCGCTCTGTCTTTTTTCCCCCTTTGCTCATTTGTTTTGTTTCTTAAATTCCACATACGAGTGAAATCATAGGGTGTCTTTCTCTGATTTATTTCACTTACAGTTTTGTTCTCTAGATCCATCCATGTCATTGCAGATGGTGAGATTTCATTCTTTTTATGGCCAAATAATATTCCACTGTGTATACAAACCACCAATTCCTTATCCACTCATCAACCAATGGACAAATGAGCTGTTTCCATAAGTTGCCTATTGTAAATCATGCTGCTATAAACATAGGGGTGCGTATAACCCTTTGAATCAGTATTTGTTTATTCTTTGAGTAAATACCCAGTAGAGTGATTGCTGGATCATAGGGTAGTTCTATTTGTAACTTTTTGAGGAACCTCCATACTATTTTCCAGAGTGGCTGCACCACTTGGCATTCTCACCAACAGTGCAAGAGGGTGCCCCTTTCTCTACGTCCTTGCCAACACTTGCTGTTTCTTGTGTTGTTGATATTATCCATTCTGACAGGGGTGAGATGATATCTCATTGCAGTTTTGATTTGCATTTCCCTGATGATGAGTGATGTTGAACGTCTTTTCATGTGTCTGTTGGCCATCTGGATGTCCTCTTTGGAAAAATGGCTATTTGTGTCTTCTGCCCATTTTTTAATTGGATTATTCACTTTTTGAGTGTTGAGTTTTAGAAGTTCTTTATAGATTTTGGATACTGACCCTCTATCAACTAGGTCATTTGCAAATATCTTCTCCCATTCTGTAGGTTGCCTTTTAGGTTTGTTGATTGTTTCCTTTGCTGTGCAGAAGCTTTTTATCTTGAGGAAGTCCCAATAGTTTCTTTTTCTTTTTTTTCCCCTTGCCTCAGGAGACATATGTAGAAAGAAGTTGCTATGGCTGATGTCAAAGAAATTACTGCCTGTGTTCTCCTCGAGGATTTTGATGGTTTCCTGTCTCACATTTAGGTCTTTCATCCATTTTGAGTTTATTTTTGTGTATGGTGTTAGAAAGTGGCCCGATTTCATTCTTCTGCGTGTCGCTGTCCAGTTTTCCTGACACCATTTGTTGAAGAGACTTTTTCCCATTGGATATCCTTTCCTGTTTTGTCAAGGATTAATTGACTGTGTAGTCGTGGGTTCATTTCTGAGTTTTCTATTCTGTTCTATTGATCTATGCGTCTATTTTTGTGCCAGCACCATGTGTTGATTACTACAGCTTGGTAATATAACTTGAAGTCTGGAATTGTGACACCTCCGGGTTTGATTTTTTTTTTTTTCCAAGATTGCTTTGGCCATGCTGGTCTTTCAGGGTTCCACAGAAATTTCAGGATTGTTTGTTCTACTTCTGTGAAAAATGCTATTAGTATTTTGATAGGGATTGCCTTAACTACGTAGGTTGCTTTGGGCGATGTAGACATTTTAACAATATTCATTCTTCCAGTCCATGAGCACAGAATGTGTTTCCATTTCTTTGCGTCATCTTCAGTTTCTTTCATCAGTGTTTTGTAGTTTTTGAGTATAAGTCTTTCCCCTCTTTCATTAGGTTTATTCTCAGGGATCTTATTATTTCTGGTGCAATTGTAAATGTGATTGATTCCTTAATTTCTCTTCCTGCTGCTTCATTATTGTTGTAGAGAAATGCAACAGATTTCTGTACCTTGATTTTGTACCCGGCCACTTTGCTGAATTCACTAGCAGTTTTTTGGTGGAGTCTTTCGGGTTTTCTATATAGAGTGTCATGTCTTCTGTGAGTAGTGAAAGTTTTACTTCTCCTTGCGAATTTGGATGCCTTTTGTTTCTTTTTTAGCCTGATGGAGAGTGGACATCCCCGTCTTGTTCCTGACCTTCAAGGAAAAGCTCTCAGTTTTACCCCCCTGAAGATAATATTAGCTGTGGGATTTTCGTATATGGCTTTTATTATGTTGAGGTATGTTCCCTCTAAACCTTTGTTAAGGGTGTTATCATGAATGGATATTGTACTTTGTCAAATGCTTTTCTGCATCTGTTGAATTGATTATATGGCCCTTATCCTTTCTTTTACAAATGTGGTATATCCCGTTGACTGATTTGTGAATATCAAACCCTGTTTGCAACCCAGGAATAAATCCCACTTGATTTTGCTGAATGTATTGTCGCATTCAGTTTGGTAGTATTTTATTGAGAATTTTTGCATCCATGTTCATTAGAGATATTGGCCCGTGGTTCCCTTTTTTAGTGGAGTCTTTATCTGGTTTTGATATTAGGGTAATGCTGGACTCCAAACGAATTTGGAAATTTTCCTTCCTTTCTGTTTTTTGGAATAGTTTGAGAAGAACAGTATTAACTCTTCTTAAATGTTTGGTATAATTCGCCTGTGAAGCCATCTAGCGCTGGACTGTTGTTTGTTGGAGGTTTTTTGATTACTGATTCCTTTTTTTTTGCTGGTTATCAGTCTGTTCAAGTTTTCTACTCGTTCCTGTTTCAGTTTTGGTATTTTATGTTTTTAGGAATTTATCCATTTCTTCCAGGTTGTGCCATTTGTTGGCATATATTTTGTCATATTATCCTGTAATTGCTTGTATTTCTGTGGTCTCGGTTGTTATTTTTCCTCCCTCATTTGAATTTTATTAATTTGGGTCCTTTGTGTTTTCTTTTTGATAAGTCTGGCTAGGGGTTTATCGATTTTATTAACTTTTTCAAAGAACCAGCTCCTGGTTTCATTGATCTGTTGTATTGTTTTTCAGTTTCTATATCATTTATTTCGGCTCTAGTCCTTATTATCTCCTTCCTTCTTCTGGTTAGCCCCATTTTGTTGTTCTTTCCTAGCTTCTTTTGGGCTAAGGTAAGATTTTTCTTGTGTCTTGAGATAGACCTGTATTGCTATATATTTCCCTTGTAGGACCACTTTTGCTGCATTCCAGAGGTTTTGGATGTTGTGTTTTCATTTTTATTTCTTTCACTGTACTTTTCCTACCCAAAGGTCATCTCTTCAGCCATTTTAAAATGCGGCTGTATTTTATGAAGGAAAGTCCAAGCAGATCATGAAATGCATTCCAGGTAATTTTTCTCAATAGGTTCCTATCAGCTTTTTTCCAGTAACTGGAAACTCCTCTCATATTTGTCAAATGGTTTTCCAAAAGGATTATTTTTCAATGAAATTGTGAGTTTTTCAATGTTTTACTTTTTATTGTTCCAGGTTGTGTCAGGAGCTGTTAATACAATACTATTTTTATTTTATCTTTTATTTATTTTTTTAAGTGGGGAGGGGCAGAAGGAGAGGGAGAGAGAGAATCTTAAGTAGGCTTCGCGCCTGGATCAGAGCCCGACAGGGGGCTCAATCTCACGACTGTAAGATCTTGACCTGAGCTGAAATCAAGAGTCGGACGCTTAACTGACTGAGCCACCCAGGCGCCCCACAATGCTATTCTGAAATGTGATTGTGAGTCACACACTGTTAAATACACTGGACACACACAAATTGAGCAAAAGGCAACATGAAACCAGCAAATACATGCTTACAGTGTCTTCAAGAATGATGCTTATGCACTCAGTCAATAATATTTATGAGAAAAATCTCAACATTTCACTGAGCTGTGTTTTGGAATGTGAGAGAAAGATAACTAGAGGCCAACAACCATTATATAGGCCATCTTACCCAAAGACTTTAGTTATGGCTTCTGTGTCTCCATAACATTTTTTTTTTTTTTTTGTATTTGACAGTATTTTCCACCTTCCTTCAATGATCCTTGTTCATTGACTATTTTTTCATCGTGATTGCTTGGTCCAGCTTTACAGATTTCATGTTTTCTTGGTTTCCTTTTGTTTCTTACAGTAAATCTCTTTAGATTATAATATGTGTTTTAATTTTTGAGAGGAGCTTTTGAATTTCAATGCATTTCCTCGGACCTATTGATTTTCCTCTAATTATGAAAGAAGTGTCTAGGCATGCAGAATATTCTTTTATTCTCCATAAAGTTCACTTAAGATGGATCCCTTGGAAAATAGACTGGGTCTCTGCCAAATTCTAAAGCAAGGGGGAAGATGTACTCACTAAATATTTCTCCTTCTAACTCAGAGATCTAGCTCATTGCCAGAAGTATGGAGAAAGCGAAAAAACAAGAGTATGCCCAGTAGTAGGGAGTTTCATCTCTGTGCAGAAAAGCCTCTTCTCTGTTTTTGCCAAGGATTTTCATGTCAGTAAGCAGTGTTCAACTCTCAGTCCAGCCCTTGTGTTGCTTTCACAGAGATTGTTCAGCACAGGAGCGTCTGCCAGGAATAATTGTAGGTGCAACACGTGACATGGTGGGACTGCAGGTTGTGTTGCTTTGGCCCCATTGTTAAGGGGCAGGCCAGGCAGTATGCGTTGACCACCCCACAGCATGCTTTCGTCTGCACGTGTCAGGTTTCTTTCCAGACATACTGCTCTCCTATTAGAAGTGCCTCAAACGTCAGCCCCATGTCTTGCTTTAAACAGATTACATTTGTGCTACATACAGTAGAAATTGACATTCGTCCTTCCTGAGTCGCTGGCATTAGTATATTTTTTTCTCCATTCGTACGTACCTTCAGTTGTTGTGTTAGCTTCCCATGGCTGCTACAGCAAATGACCAAAAACTGGCTGGCTAATCCAAAACAACTTCATCCTCCTACGGTTGTGAGGGCCAGAAATTTGAGGTAAGTCTCAGGAGACCGAAATCAGGGTGTCACTTACCCTGTGCTCCCATTGAAGGCTCCGTGGGAGAACAGAGCCCGCGTCTTCTCCAGCTACCGGAGGCCGTCCTTCTTCCTGCGCGCACACCTCCATCATCACATAGCCTCCTTCCTCTTAAAACCCCTTTCTGCCTCACTCTTCGAAGGACACTTGTGGTTCCATTTAGGGCTCACTCAGATAATTCAGAGAATCTCCCCATCTCAAGATCCTTAATTCAATCACATGTGCAAAGTCCTCTTTTGCCATATGAGGTAACATTCACCAGTTCCAGGAATGAGTGCCTGGATAGATTTGGGGCCGTTATTCAGCCTATTGCAGTCATTTCTATGGAAATTCAGGAAAGCAAGTATTAGTTGCTAAAGTTACCTTCTTGCTTTGAAGTCTCTCATAGAAAATAACTATTCTTTTTGATTATTTTTGTATTTAGTACATACTTATTTAGGTTTACTATGCATGAGGTACCTTTCTAAGCTCTTCACAAATACCAATTCATTTGGATCTCATAATGGCTCATTTTACATATGCGGGGGAAAAGGCAAGGGCAGGGTAAATAACCTGAAAAAAGTTATACAATTCATAATTAGAGGAAATGGAATTTGAAGCCAGGCATTCTGGTTCTAGATACTGAGTTCTTAATAAATGCATTCTCATGGCGCCTGGGTGGCTCAGTTGGTTAAGCGTCCGACTTCGGCTCAGGTCATGATCTCGCAGCTCATGGGTTCAAGCCCAGCGTCAGGCTCTGTGCTGACAGCTCGGAGCCTGGAGCCTGCTTGGGATTCTGTGTCTCCCTCTCTCTCTGCCCCTACCCTGCTTGTGCTCTGTCTCTCTCTGTCTCTCAAAAATAAACAACTGTAAAAAAAAAATTAAAATAAATGCATTCTCTTTTTTTAAGTTTATTTATTTTAGAAAGAGAGAGAGAGAGAGAGAGAGAATGAGCAGGGAGGGGCAGGGAGGGAGAGAGAGAATCCCAAGCGAGCTGTATGCTGACAGATGTAGGGCTCAAGCCCACGAACCGTGGGATCATGTCCCGAGCCGAAATCAAGAGTCGGATGCTTAACCGACAGAGCCACCCAGGCACCAAATACATTCTTGATGATGAATATTGTTCATTTTAATATGGTAAACGTGATTTCATTATTTAATCCAAGTTGAAAAAAGTTAAAAGTAGAACCATAAACACCCACATACTTCCTTCATAAATTAATCAGTTTTCCTCATAGTTTTATACTTCTTTGGACATTTCAGTGGGAATCTGGAATGCAGGATGATAAATACACACTCTCACATCGTGATCTTGACCATAAGTCCATTTAAATCTTGTTTCGGCCTGCCTTTGGCCTTGAACTACCACAGCAACATAATGTAGCATAACAAAAAATAATGAGATTAGAGATGTCTCATTGTGAAAACTGCCTCAAAGAATTTAGTGAAGTATGGAGCCTTGGGTAAGATGTTTCTTTTCCCTCGGCTTCAATTTCATTATGTATAAAATAGGAAAACCGAATCTAACCTCTCAAGTCTGTTGAGAAATCAAAAGAAAATAATATCCATCACCTACCAGGCGCGGTGCTTGGTAAATAGAAGATGTTATTTAACATTCCTTATCATCCCTAGATCTCTTGTCTTTATGTGCACATACATGGATATGTATGAGATTTCTCTTCCATCTCTTTATGAATATTTTAGCATGGTACAATATTTCATGCCTTTCTTCTTATTCACTGTGGCTGTCTGCCTCTGGCTGTCTGCCAAGCCAAGAGTCCATGCTTAGAAACTCCACAGAAGGTGTTCCGTGCTGCTGTTCCCTATACTTAAGTACCAAGCCCTCTTCCTACTTATGACGCGGCCAGTGAGCTGGTGAGCAGCTGACTTTACTTCTGGATCTGCTGAGAGACTGCCTGGTAGGCAATGTTGGGGAGGGATAGAAGGATTAGACAAGAACGCATAGGGAGACACCAGGCTATATGGACTCTTAATACAAGATTCCCAATGACAGTATTATTTATAATACGTGTTTCTACAGCTCTTTGATGTTATAAATGGAGAGGAGAATTCATGCCCTTCCAAGCACATTCATAAAAATTACTTTTTTATTTCCCCCACTTCTAGCTGAGGGGACCTGTCTCCTAAGTGTGGGCTGCTAACATCTTTCTCAGAAAGTTCAACTGCATTACAGCTCCTATCTATCTCAGTCTTCATTCAGTGATAATGGTCTCGTCCCCTCCAGCGTGTTACCTGATCCACATGGCCATACACAAAAGTTTGTTCAAAAGTCATTTTGTTTGGGGGCGCCTGGGTGGCTCGGTCGGTTGGGCATCCGACTTCGGCTCAGGTCATGATCTCACGGTTCGTGGGTTCAAGCCCCACGTCGGGCTCTGGGCTGACAGCTCAGAGCCTGGAGCCTGCTTCAGATTCTGTGTCTCCCTCTCTCTGTCCCTCCCCTGCTTGTGCCCTGTCTCTCTCTTTTAATGTTTTTAAACATTAAAACTTTTTTTTTAAAAAGTCATTTTGTTTTTATGATTACAGATATTGAGAAGGAGTCATCTTTTCTCCCCCCCCCCCCCCCGCTTTTTTTGTTGTGGTGTTCAGTGTTGTCTCCAAATTTCCCAGTCTTCAGGACTTATCCTTCTCTTCATTTTTAAGTTTAAGCTCCATTTTGCTTGAGTTTAGCAAGTCCAGTGTATTTTAAAGCTTCACCTTACCCGATAGTTTGGGGACTGACCGAGTATGAATGACTCACATTTCCCGCACGTCACATCAGTCCCCCGCCTTGCTGTGAGCTTTTCCTCCACACACTGCACCTCACCTCCTATCCCCTGTTGACTGGCTTCCCCAAAGCCTTCATCATCCACATGGCTGTATGCCTTCTCCTGCATCTCTCCAAAGCCCAACTCTCCTCGGGGTGTCAAAATTAGCAACACTTCTCTGAATTGAAATACAATGCAGATAAACAACACCAGCTATTAGATAGTCAGTCAATGGCTCTGGGTCCTCCACAGGGACCCCTCACAGGTCTCTAGTTTGCCATTAGGAGACAGGCCAACTCACCTCCCACCAATGAACAGAAATACCTTCGAGACTCTTGACTATAGAGAACAAACTGAGAGTTGCTGGAGGGGAGGGCTGGATGGGTGATGGGCATTAAGAAGGGCGCTTGTGATGAGCACTGGGTGTTACGTGTGATGAATCACTAAATTCTACTCCTGAAACAAATACTACACTGTATGTTAACTAATTTGAATTTAAATAAAGAAATAAGGGGGGGGGAGAAAAAAAAAGGAATACCTTTAATATCTCCACTGCCTGATCCCAGGCCCCTTCAACTCCTCTAAAATACCCATGATAAGAAAAAAACAAGTTACTTTTCCTCCACTACCAGGCCTGCTTTGCTGTAATTTTCTTCTGAAATGGAATTTCATCTAGTGATGGCAGATTTCTGTATGTACTATGTGGGTCAAAAATAGTAATAACCAACATTTCATACTCTACTGATGTTTTCTTTTTTCTTAAGAACCTGTCATGGGAGTTGTTCCATGTCAAGATTTTCAATGACTACTCCCTTTTCCATTGTATTGACATTAATAGTATATCTAATAAATATCTGTTGATAGACATTTAGATGATTTCAAATGCATTGTTAATACAAAAATCGTGGTGTACATATATCTTTGCTCCTCTTTTCATTTATTTCCTTAGGGTGAGTATCCTGAAGTCATCTTATCATTTGTGAGAGATATACATATATTAAACTTCAATAGAGCTTACTCATTGCCCCCCATAAATATTATGAACATGCATGTTTACTCTTATCCTCAGAAAACTATTTTCATCATCAGAAATTTTTTTTCCAAACTTGAGGTTACCTATGCCGATCAACCGTCAGGAGGTATATGCTTCAAGTTTCACTGCCAGGGGGGGATGATTTGAGGCATCTCATGCCTATTTTTATTTGTGAGACCATGGCTCACGTTTCGGTCTCTGGCCATGATAAGATTGGAGGCAAGAGAACATGCTTGCTAATAAGGATGTTGATGAAGAGGGAATTGTCAAGGACAATGGTAGGTTTCAGGATTTTGCAACTAGGTGGGTTGGGATAAGGACAGGAAGGATGGTATTGAAGAAGTTATTCCGGAGGCAGAAATGATAGATAATGAAGGGTTTTATAGGCAAAGGTAACAAATGAGAGTAAAATGCAAAATGGAATGAGAAGGCACTTACATCAATTACCTATTGCTACCACACAAACCACCCCAAAACTTACTGTCTTAAAACTATAATAATGTATTATTTCTCATGATTCTGTAAGTTAACTGGTCAGGTCTTTTGCCGGTTTTTCCACAGCTGGTTCATGTGGAAGCATTTATCTGTAGGATCTGATGGGCCGCAAGTTCCAAGATGGCCTCACTTACACACGTAGTAGTTTCTGAGGGCTGTTGGCTATGAAGGTTCTGTTGCACAACACGGTCTGTCATCCTTCTATGAGCCAGACTGGCTTCCTTACATGACAACCTCAACAGCATTCCAAGCGTTTGAACATAGAAGCTGTAAGTCTCAAGGCTCCTGAATTTGTTTTACATCATTCCTGGGGCGCCTGGGGGCTCAGTCAGTGAAGCATCCGACTTTAGCTCAGTTTATGAGCTCAAGCCCTGTGTCAGGCTCTGTGCTGACAGCTCAGAGCCTGGAGCCTGCTGGGATTCTATGGCTCCCTTTCTCTCTTCCCCTCCCCTGCTCATGTTCTGTCTCTCTCTCAAAAATAAATAAACATTTTTTAATTAAATGAATGAATAAATAAATAAATAAGTGAAATCATCCCTACCACATTCTTGGGCACGAAATGAGGCAGAAAACTATTCCAGATTCAAGGGTGCAGGTAAACAGATTTTTTTCCTCTTAATAAAAGGAGAAACAAAGCTGTTGAATAGGGTTATACTGAGATGTGAGAAATTCATGGTCCTTAATCTACCACACACTAAGTCATTTTAAGAAGGGGAATCATGTAATCTGAATTTTTAAAAGCTCATTCTGTTGTGAGGTGAATGGATTTTACTGGGACATAGCATCAGGGCGAAAGATAAATTCCAAAATAAAGACCAATTTCTTAAAGATTTTTAATAAATAGTACTAGATATTTCTAAGTGAACATTATCATGGGCCTTGTTACAAAAATAAACACGGTGCTGTAGCATAAGCTAGACTGGTTGTCTTTCTGGATGCAATCCATCATAGCTAAACAAGAATGAACAATGATAAATCTCTATCAGAAAAAGGGCTTTAGAAGAAAATGTTCAGAATTATAGCCTCAAAAATGTAATCAGTGAGTTCACACAATGTACATCTACAGTGGAGAAAGTCAAATGTGTTTTAGTCACTATTAAGAAAGCACTCTAATAAAAGCAAAATGTTTAAAGTGCAAATTATTGTCCATTGTTTCTCTTCCTAAAGTTGGATTACTACTTTGCAAAGGAACTTTGAGTCTGTACTCCTTGAAAGTCAAAAGAAATTCCCATGACCTAATTAAAATTTAAAACTTAGGAATTGGATGAATCAATTTACAGTCATGAAGAACTGATAATGAGAATGCTGTTTCTAAAAATGGCTCCATTAGAAAGATAAAGGGGGTTGATGTTGTGTATGATGACGTGAAATGCTATGCTGTTCTGCTGCGAGAAAAGGTAATGAATGAAGTAGCCAAGGAAAAGGGAAGGAATCTATTAATCATAAATAAAAAATTACAGAGAGTTGAGCTGAATAAAGACATCGGAAAAAGCAACTCCAAAACTGCTGGATCTTTTCAGTTATCCAGTGCATATATTTTTAATATTAATTCCCAATATGGAGTAGGGGATAGTGTGACAAATACTCTCGTACAGTGCTAGGGAAGGCATGAATTGTTACGGTCTTGAGAGATTTTGGCAAGATGTATTTCTAACCTTTAAAAACTTATATTTTTGACTCAATAACTCCAATTATAGAAATGTCATAAGGAAAGATTCACATGCAAAAATATTCATGGCATTTCAAAGGCAAAAAAAAATGGAACCTAAATTGCCAACAGTAGGTACTTAAATAAATAATGATGCCTTAATGCAAAGAACTACCGTATAGTTATCAATTATGTAAGAAATACACTCATATGGGAGAAGACGGTTTTTACTGTGGAGGAGTGAACAAGTTGAAAAACCCTATCCCCAAAACAACTGCAAAATTGGACAAATGATTGATAACAACTTTTTAAGGGTTATGGAAATTGACGTAAGGCAAACAACATTGTGAGAAGAGTGTATTCGCAAAAATTCACTGAAATTCAATTAAGAACTGTAGGGATCTATGGTGTCCTGGTCTGAGGCTGTCCCCATGCCCCATGAGTTCAGTCAGAACAGTAGTGATACCAGGATGGGGTTGGCTGTGAGAATGCTATAGCAGCTTTATTGGTAATGGGGGCCTACTTGATTTATATAGCAGAGGACGGAAAACACATACTCAAGGACAAATAGGGAGGATCTGCAGCTTTGCTGCCTAGAGGTTGTAGTCTCTTTGGTGTGGGCATCAGATTGGAAGGCCTGCTAGAAATTTAACAGGGAAATTCTGGAAAGAAGCAAGCCAGGGAAAAGCCCAATAAGCACTCCACTACTTGGCTGACTCATGCAAATATACAGGAGAGACCCAAGAAAACCAAGGTTATGTAAATAGCCTAGGCCAGCTGAGAGACTGTATGCCTGTATAGGGGGACTTGAGGACACAAAGCCTCCACGTATTCCTAGTTAACTGAGAGACTACGCACGTGTGCACAAGGAAACTGAGGGCCCTGAGGAAAGTAAAAGCTAAAGACTTGAAAACGTGCTGGACTTTAAAATACATCTGTCAAGCCACACGCAAATCTACTGGCAAAGGATGTAAGACTTACTGACTCAAGGTATTTGCTAAACACTCTGACCAACTATGGCCAAAGCACTAAGCCATGTGCAAGTAAGACTTACCTCTAGGAAGTCAGGAAGATAAAATTAAACAAGATGAAATGAAATGATTTTTAAGCGAAGTAAAATAAAAACCAAGCATAAATATCAGTGACTACAGAGTGCAGGGCCAAGAGATACCACAGAGTAAGTCAAGGAAAGCCACTTTTTAAAAAGGAAATGAACAAAACAACATGAACGGCCCATAACCAGTGAAGAAACTGAATCAGTACTCAACAAGGTCCCAACAACAAAAGTCCAGGGCCAGATGGTTTCCCGGGGGAATTCTACCAAACATTTAAAGAAGAGTTAATACCTATTCTTCCCAAATTCTTGCAAAAAATGGAAGTGGAAGGAAAGCTTCCAAACTCATTCTATGAGGCCAGCATTACCTTGATTCCAAAACCAAAGACCCCATGAAAAAGGAGAATTACAGGCCAATGTCCCTGATGAACATGAGTACAAAATTTCTCAACAAGATATTAGCAAATCAATTCCAACAGTACATTAAAAGAATTATTCACCACAATCAAGTGGGATTTATTCCTGGCCTGCAAGGGTGTTTCAATATTCGCAAATCAATCAATGTGATACACCACATTAATAAAAGAAAGGATAAGAACCACATGATTCTCACTGATGTGGAAAAAGCATATGACAAAATACAGCATCCATTCTTGATAAAAACTCTCAATGACGTAGGGATAGAGAGAACATATCTCAACATCATAAAGGCCATATACGGAAGACCCAAAGTAAATATCAGCTTCAATGGGGAAAAACTGAGAGCTTTTCCTCCATAGTCAGAAATAAGACAGGGATGTCCACTCTGACCATTATTATTTAACATAGTACTGGAAGTCCTAGCCTCAGCAATCAGACAACAAAAAGAAATAAAAAGGAGATGCCTGGGTGGCTCAGTCGGTTGAGCGACTGACTTCAGCTCAGGTCATGATCTCACGGTTTGTGAGTTCGAGCCCCGCGTCCGGCTCTGTGCTGACAGCTCAGAGCCTGGAGCCTGCTTCTGATTCTTTGTCTCCCTCTCTCTCTGCCCCTCCCCCACTCATGCTCTGTCTCTCTTTGTCTCAGAAATAAACATTAAAAAAATTTTTTTAAAGAAATAAAAGGAAAAAGTCAAACTTTCACTATTTGCGGACAACATGACATTTTATGTAGAAAACCTGAAAGAGGTGCCTGGGTGGCTCAGCTGGTTAAGCGTCCAACTCTTGATTTTGGCTCAGGTAATGATCTCGTGGTTTGTGGATCAAGCCCCACAACTGGCTCTGCACTGACAGTCGGGCTCTGCACTGACCGTGCAGAGCCTGCTTGGGATTCTCTCTCTCCCTCTTTCTCTGCCACTCCCCCATGCGTGCTCTCTCACAAAATAAATAAACATTAAAAAGAGAAAATATGAAAGACTCCACCAAAAAATTGCTAGAACTGATAAATGAATTCAGCAAAGTTGCAGGATACAAATTCAGTGTACAGAAATCTGTTGCATTTCTATACACCAATAATGAAGCAGCAGAAAGAGAAATCAAGGAATCAATCACATTTATAATTGTACCAAAACAGTAAGATACCTGAGAATAAACCTAACCAAAGAGGTAGAAAGATCTGTATGCTGAAAACTATAGAACATTTATGAAAGATATTGAAGAAGGCACAAAGAAATGGAAAAACATTCCATGCTCATGGATTGGAAGAACAAATATTGTTAAAATGTCTATATGACCCAAAGCAATCTACACATCCAATGGAATCCCTATCAAAATAGCACCAACATTTTTCACAGAGCTAGAACAAACAATCCTAAAATTTGTATGGAACCACAAAAGACCCTGAATAGCCAAAGCGATCTTGAAAAAGAAAAGCAAAGCAAAGCTGAAGGCATCACAATTCTGGACTTTAAGCTATATTATAAAGCTGTAGTCATCAAGACAGTATGGTGCTGGCACAAAAAAACAGACACATAGATCAATAGAACAGAATGGAAAACCCAGAAATGGACGCACAGCTATATGGTCAACTCGTCTTCAACAAAGCAGGAAAGAATATCCAGTGGGAAAGACAGTCTCTTCAACAAATGGTCCTGGGAATACTGGACAGCAACATGCAGAGAAATGAACCTGGACCACTTTCTTACACCATACACAAAAACAAATTCAAAATGGGTGAAAGACCTAAATGTGAGGCAGGAAACCATCAAAATCCTAGAGGAGAACACAGGCAGCAATCTCTTCCACATCGGCCACAGCAACTTCTTATTTGACATCTCTCTGGAGGCAAGGGAAAGAAAAGCAAAAATGAACTCTTGGGACTTAATCAAGATAAAAAGGTTCTGCACAGCGAAGTAAACAATCAACCAAACTAAAAGGTAACCTACAGAATGGGAGAGATATTTGCGAATGACATAACTGATAAAGGGCTAGTATCCAAAATCAATAAAGAACTTACCGAACTCAACATCTAGAAAACGAATAATCCAGTATTTGAACTAAGAAGACAATGATTTCAAAGCATCTAAGTATGCTTTAAAAAAAATAAAGAAAACCATATCTAAAGAATGCAGTAAAGGTATGATAACAAAGTCTCTTTAAATAGAGAATAACAATAAACAGAAAACATACAAAGAACCAAACAGAAATTCTGGAGTTGAAAAGCACACTAAAAAGGAAATTTTTACTAGAGTCTGTATGAGAAAGAATCAGTGATCTCAAAGATCTGTCAAGAGAGATACAGTCTAAAAAATAAAAAGGAAGTGAGTGGATGAAAATGAACAGTACATCAGAGAGACATGGGACAGCATTAGGCACACCAACGTATGTGTAATGGAGTACCAGAAGAAGAGGATAAAGACAAGAGAGGAGAGGAAATAATGCCTTAAAATGTCCCCCAGTTTGAAGAAAAACATAAATCTAAACTGTTTAACACACTCTACATTGGATAAAAGTAGAAATCTATACTCTGATACATCATCAAAATGTTAAAAGACAAAGAGAAAATCTTGAAAGCATGAAGAAAAACATGACTCATCAAGTGCAAGGGATCTCCAATAACAAACATATTGGCTTCTCACAAGGAACTATGGAGACCGGGAAGCATCAGGGCAACATACTCAAAGTGCTGAAAGAAAAACAACAACTAAGAATCTTATAGCCAGAAAAACTACAAACAAAACAGCAACAACAAAGAAAGAGGCCATCCCCAGATAAACCAAACCCATCAGTTTTGGCTAGCAGATGCTGCTTACAAAAACTGTTAAAGGAAGTTCTTCAGGCTGAAAGCAGGTGAACCCAGATGAAAATTTAAATTCACACGCAGCAAAGAAAGCGAGCAGTAATGACGCGGGGAATTATACAGTTGAATAAAATATTATGAATTTAATGGCTCTGATGGGTCGACAGCATATGAGCGTACTATATTTGACAATGACAGTATGAGGGAATAAATCTGCAGTTGAGTAAGGAAATGAGAAGAGATGATAATAAATCCACAGGTAGAAATTAAGAGAACCAGAAATGTAAATAAGAAGAGAACCAATGCAAATAAATGCTAGATCTGTTTTCTTCTCTTAGTTCCTTCAAGATACAAAGTTATATAACATTATAATTATAAAAATGTATTGTTGCATTTTTAGCATATATACATGTGATGAGTGTATAGATAATAAATAGGACCAAGTAGGGAAAGAAGGGAACAGAGCTGTATAGGAGTAACAACTTTTCTGTATAACCCTCGAATTTAGTTATTATAAATCGTAAGTCAGTTCTGACGTGCCCTAAAGCAACTTCTTGGAAAAAATATATATCATGCAAATACCATTCATAAATTAAGATGTTGTCCTAGGAAATATTCACATAATGCATAAAAAGACAATAAATAAGGAAGAGAGAAAAAAAAAACATGAGGCATATAGAAAACAGAAAGCAAATGACAGATATAAACCCAGAGGTACTAATAAAAACAGTAAATGCGAATGGATTGATCCATCAAATCAAAATTGAGAGATTGTCCGAATGGATGAAAAACAAGATCCAACTCTATGTTGTATATAGGAGACATCCTTTCGATTCCAAGATACAAATCTTTTTCAAGAAAACTTCGGGAATATATGCATGCAACCTTAAGAGAGCAGGAGTGTCTGTACCAGTTAGTGTCAAAACAAAACTTTTTAAAGTTACCAGAGGTAGAGTGGATATTTTATAATCACGAAAGGGTCGATTCTTTAGAAATATGTAACAATTATAAGACATACCCAAAATTTAAAAAGCAAATACTTACAGAATCGAGGGGAGAAATGGACAATTCGGCAGTAATAAAGATTTCAGTTCTCCACTGTCAATAATGGATAAGAAAACTAGGCAGAAGATCTGTAAATAGACAGAGAACTCGAATAATGCTAGAACTAACTAGACAGCTATAGAAAACGCTACCACCTGATAGCACGGTGCACATTCTTTTCAAGCACATCTGGAACATCATCCAGGACAGGACACATGCTAAGCCATAAAACAAACTGCGATACATTTAAAAAGTTTGAAATTGTGCAGAGTGTGTTCTCTGATCACCGTGTAGTAAAATTAAAACTTAAAAAGGAATTTGGGTGATTATCATATATGGAAGTTAAATGGTACGCTACTGAATTGTCAATGGTCAAAAAAGATATCACGAGGGAAATTAAATTAGTAAATACTTTGAGATGAAAGTAAATGAAGACACAACATAATAAAACTTATTGGATACAGCTAAACCAGTGCTTAGGGGAGAATTTATAGCTATAAACACCTACATTAACAAAGAAATATTTTTTTAAAATAACGGGGAGGTATGCCTTAAGAGACTGGCAAAGAAAAGCGGAAGTGAATTAGAGAATAAAAGAATTGAGAAAGTCAACAAAAACAAAAGTCATTCCTTAGAGAAGCTGAACAAAAGTGATTAACCTTCAGCTAGACCAACCGAGCATGAAGCAGGAAAGATGTCCACATACGAAGTATTTTGATCTCTGGGAGGTGCTGCTTTATGATTTTTCTTTCCCCCCTGCCTCGAAGTTCATCATTCTAAAACAAAAGGAGGGGAGGATAGCCAAGGGTTCCGAATGCGCCCACAGAGAAGCTAGCCCCTTGTGTGGTTGGAAGTTGACGTGCACGAGTAAATGGGGGCGGCGAGAGAAGAAGCTGGAGGGTAGGCTTGGGTCAGAGGAAGGGGGTCATGCTGCCATGCTATGAATCGCAGGCTTTATTCTGAAAGATAGTGACAGACGTTTGTTTTTAAAAGGGATGTAACGCAGCCTGATTTGAGTTTTAGAGAGCGATTTCTAGGGCCACCGACTACTGGAAAGAATCAGTATTATTATTCTCTTTTCCTGATTACTTAGGGGTTTTTTTTAAGCCGATAAAAACACAACTGTGATAATAAACTCCATGTGCTGTATTTTCTCTAAGAAACTTCTTGTAAATTAGTACATTCAATCCCCAAGAATGTGACTAAAGTGTCATCACAAATTAGGATTAGCATGTGCTACAAGGAAGGCAATAACTTACAAACTGTTTAAAAGTCTCCAGAGAGAGAGGAAATAGTTTAAGACAGCAGTGTCTTGACAAAATTATGCTCTTGCCCTATTCTGTTGTGGGGTTGTTTTTTTTTTTTTTTTAATTTTAACCATTACTGTGTTGTCTCCTTGTATATTTGCATGGAATAAAAAAGTTAGGTGGTTTACCCAAACACTGGAGATAATAGGAATTACAGTTTTTATTTAAAATTTCTAATGTTTATTTATTTTTGAGAGAGAGACAGAGACAGAGACAGAGCATGAGCGGGAAAGGAGCAGAAAGAGAGGGAGACAGAATCCGAAGCAGGCTCCAGGCCCTAAGCTATCACCACAGAGCCCAGAAGTGGGGCTCGAACTCACAAACCGCGAGATCATGACCCGAGCCAAAGTCAGATGCTTAACCGACTGAGCCACACGGGCACCCCATTGTAGTTTTTATTTAAAAGTGCTAACAGTTCAGGGGACCTGGTGGCTTAGTTGGTTGAGTGTCCGACTCTTGATTTCGGCTCAGGTCCTGATCTCACGGTTGGAGCCCCAAATGGGCTTGTGATTCTCTCTCTCCCTCTCTTTGTGCCCTTTCCCCACTTGCTCGCTCTCTTTCTCTCAAAATAAAAAAAATAAAACTTAACAGAAATTAAAACAAATAAAAGGGTTAACAGCTCAAAATTGTTAAAAGGTAACAGAGACCCAGGTGCCACTTGGAATAATAGTAACAGTAATAAAAATATTAATAGCTTTCATTTATGTGTTATCATATATTGGGCATGGTTCTTGGTTAAGGTGACCATAAAGATTTTTATCTAAACGAGGACCCTTTTGAGAATGAAAGAGGGCACTAGTAACAATTACACACGTGTAGAGTTATAGTAAATGGCACATAGAGAAAACAAGCCATAAGAGACTCTTAATGATAAAGAGAACAAACCAAGGGTTGATGGAGGGAGGCGGGTGGGGGATGGGCTAGATGGGTGATGGGCATTAAGGAGGGTGCTTGTTGTGACGAGCACTGGGCGTTGTATGTAATTGGTGAACCACTGAATTCCACTCCTGAGACCAATATTGCGCTGCCTGTTAACTAACTAGAACTTAAATAAAAATTGAAACACACAAACACAGGTCCCTGCGCCCCAGCGGCTCATAGTCCAACGAAGGTTTTTGCTGTGGTCTTGAGGTTCATCTGTTCCTTGGTGCCAGAATGCCTCTTGCTTTCCAAAAGACAGGTGGAACTCTGGTGTGTGTGTGTGTGTGTGTGTGTGTGTGTGTGTGTGACTGCTGCCCGTGTCCTCTTCTCCCCCGTCCCTGGCACGTGGCTTTGGGGCTCTTGGCTTGTAGGAGACACAAAGGTAAACAGTAAGGGTTTAACCTCAGGACAATGCCTTCCCGGTGCCAAGCAAAGCCTCTGGCCGAGCCTGCCTCTTTTCAAAGGCCCTCACCTTGAAAACGCTTCAGCAATCAGCCTGAATGGCGGTGAGAAAGAGCAGATTAGGCAGAAGGAAACATAGTAGTAGTAAATCCTCCCGAGGACACGGATGGAAGGATCTGGGGCAGAAGTTTCCGTCTGCCAATGATTTCCTGCTGGTGGAACTGTCTCCTAGTGGAAAAGTAGGTGTGGAGAGGTAGCCAGTGAATTGACACCTGAGTCCTTTGTGACACCCTCTGCTTCACGTGTCCTTGATATCACGGGAGCTTAAAAATGGCCACATTGACATTCTGAGCAGTTCACCCAACGGCAGGGATTTGGCAAGGCCTAGACTGGATGATGTAAACCCTAGAGCCATGGTGTGGGACCACTAATAGCAAATCCCCTGGTTTTTAGGAAAATCGACCTCATTTTAGATTTTTACTGTAAATGTTGAAAACATAGAACTGTCTTCTAATTAACTATGGAATTGTAAAGTCAGACCGCTCCCACATCACTAAAGCGGATGGGGTTCACCATGGTCAGTCCCCTTCATGGATTTAAAAAAGTTCCCTGAGCTATAGAGTCCACCTACCAAAAAATTCACAACTTTAAGGTGCACGACTCAGTAGTTTTCAGCATATTCACAAAGTGGTATGTGACCGCTAAAGCACAGCTTACCACTGTCACGTTCCAGAACATCTTCCTTACCCCGGAAAGGAACCCGATACCCCCATTAATAGTTGTAAAATACCACAGGATCTCTTATGTAGCGAGGACATGAAAGAGATTGGCAGGGAGTAGTACCAGTCCCAGAAATTTGCCCCAAATCACTCTCTTACTTGTTCATAAAATCAGGGTCGCAGGGATATACTCCTGAATCTATCCATTCATCAAGGATTTATTGAGCACTTACTATTTGCCAGGCACTGTGCTAAGTGTTGAGAACATCACAGTAAACTGGGCAGCCATAATTCTACACTATTGGACCCTACAATCTACTGAGAGGAAAAGATATTAATCATATTAATAAAGATATAATTAAAACTGTGATAATTCCTAAAGGAAAGAAAATGCCTAACAGGCGCTGGGTCGTTTATGGGCCAGCTGGGTTGATTGCTTGAGTGTCCAACTTCGGCCACCACTGAACCACCCGGGGGCCCCTATAACTTTTTAAATAATATCTAGGGACACCTGGGTGGCTCAGTCAGTTAAGCGTCCGCCTCTTGGTTTCAGCTCGGGTCATGGGTTCGAGCCCCATGTTGGGCTGCGCACTGACAGTGCAGAACCTGCTTGAGATTCTCTCTCTCTCTCTCTCTCTGCCTCTCTCAATAAAGAAAAATAAACTTTAAGAAAATAAATAAGTAAATAGTATCTAATGCTTAGGCCAACAATTACACTGCCATGTATTATATACTCTCCTTGATAAATATTTTCAAGAAACCCGTGTGTTGTAAAACATGATACTGCCTACATTTCCAGGGGCCAGGGGCCCCCACTTGTCCTGTCATTACCTTCATCGTGCTATATTTCAGTTACTTCTTCCATGCCTGTCTTTTCTGCCGGGCTGCAAGTGACCTGAATGAACAAATGCTGAGAAAGCCAAGAGAAGCACATGAAACCCAAATTCTGAGGGGCTTGGCTTCTTGGAGCGAGGTACAGGGTCTCCCCCGTGGCGTAAGGAGACTTTTTACTTATTCACTTTCAAAAGCCTGCATCCTACCTGCCGATTGGCTTTTGAAAAACTTCATGACACGCTGTAGGATGACCGGAGACCTGTCCCTTCTTGTGTCAAGTCACTGGACGTCTCCCCTGTGCCGCTGCGGGGGCTCGTAGCAGGGCACCCCGGTGAGGCTCTAGTGTGCTCGGCTGAGCGAAGGCAGTTCACCTTGCGTGCATATACCTCTGAGCAACAGTGGGAAACCAGAAACTGAAATCATTAGCCTAGCATGCTAACCCGTTCATTGATTTCTCACCTGGCCTCGATAGCCTTCGGAGAGTCCAATGAACGAAAAGAAAATTCTCCTGGCCAATTTTTAGAAATAAAAAAATGGGATGCACCTGCACCTTTGGTTCCATCCCTAGAGGTCCTCAGGGCTCACGTGTCTTGATACTTTAGGCATACTATGGGAAGGAAGCGCGTCTAAAACCAAACTCTCACCTTTCAGGGGTTTTTTTCTGTTCTTCCAACAGCTCTCTTTCCAGTAAGCAATCTGTGTCTATTTCAGGAGCCATGTCAAACACCACTGGCTTAGTATTAAACCGGAAGGGGGGAAGAAAAACAGCCAAGGAAGATCCTGGGCTCATTTTAAATATTGTCTTTTACAGAGCACTCTGTGTGCTTCCGCACTTTCTCACTTTCTGAACACGCTGGCTGCCGGCTGAGGCAAAAAGAAGGGATGGTTTTCAAGAGATCATTAAATCGTGGTAAACATTCCCAAATTTCTCCCACTCCTGTCCATTCATCTGCATTACGGTGTGCCGAAAGCCGTTTTGCATGCTTCTGGGAACCCAGCATCGTGTCTTTGGTTAACAGTTCGTGTCATCACCACCCAGGAATGAAACTTTTCAAATCAAGGAAAATTTCAAATGCTGCAACTGAAATCAAGTGAAATCTAGGGCTAATTTGTGGTGGAAAATCATTCATATAAATTTATAGTCTTGAAAGAAATTATAGGGTAATTTTTTCCAATGTTAAAATTTTAAAAGCCATAATTTGGTACAAATTAAATTTTAAAGACATTATAAACTCCTACAAATGGAAATTCACAAACTAGAACAGTATGGAAAACTCAACTCTGTGTCAAAAATACCTTTTAAAATCCAGCAAATCTGTACTTTCTAAATATCTAGATTGGAATAATGAATAAATATTGGAATTCCGACTTTGATATCGTATAGTTGACCTTCAGGTTTCCAAATATAAACTGTTTATGAGAAAGCAAGGAAAGTGTATGCCTATATTTATACATACATATTCATTTAGGTGTATGTATATATACACAAACTGCAAAGTACATGTGTATGCATATATGTATATGGAAAGAACTTGTAAATTGCATTAATTGCAGTGAGACTTTTTAGTGAGGATTTTCAACTCAAGTAATTGGAAATGACATACTTAAACACCAGTTATATATCCTTAAGGACAGAATCATGCATATGGTTTTGCATCCCGTTGGTTGCAATCATAACTCTTGAGGGTGACAGACGCTTTGAGTTTTTATAGGGCCGGAAGTCACAATTATCATTTCAGCATTGTGTCCGGTGATACCGCGAAAGACACAAAATCCGACGATCTTTGGGATGTCAGTAATTGAAAACAATGGCATTCACCTTCAGAACAGGAGGCGAGTGGCCCCAAGTTGCAAAAGGACAGGCCTATCTGTATCGTGAGGCCAACCCAGCCACATGAGCCACTGCGCGTTAATGAGAGTTCTGTCACAGACTGAGGACAGACTGCCCTTTGTATCTTTTCAAATTATTCATACGTATCCATGGAGTACGTGCCGCCTGGCAGCTTCTTCACGGATGTGAGTATGATGCACCATGAGTGTTTTGTAATCTCGTACTTGCCTGCCAGAGGAGAGCATTCTAATACCTAAGAGACGACTGGGTAGGCACGGACATCCTAAATTTTCCCGTTACTTAACACAATGAAATGTGTCATTTCGTACGTCAAATTTTCTCTTCTTCTTATCAAGTCAGAATAATAGAGTGGAAAACAAGTCACAGGCTTTATAGTAGAAAACTGCCTGGGTTCCGATCCCAGCTCTGCCAGGAGCAGCGGTGCTCAATTTCACCAGTTCTAAAAGGGGAACAATCGGGGGCGCCTGGGCGGCTCAGTCCGTTGAGCGCCCGACTTCGGCTCAGGTCATGACGGCGTGGTTCATGGGTTCGAGCCCCGCATCGGGCTCTGTGCTGACAGCTCGGAGCCTGGAGCCTGCTTTGGACTCTGTCTCCCTCTCTCTGTGCCCCTCCCCCACTTGTGCGCTCGCGCTCTCTCTCTCTCTCTCTCTCTCTTCCAAAATCAAATAATAAACATTAAAAAATTTTTAAAATTAGATAGGGACAATATTAACTGCATAGATCAGTTGTGTCAGAAAACAGTGACTCTGAAACCCGCCTAATCATAAGGAAATGCATTATTTCTCATCACCAGAAACCCTGAGGTAGGGCAGCCTCTAAGCAAGGTATGTCAAAGATTGGCTCGACTTCTTTGTGAATCCATCTGTCCTCTTTCCTGTTTTGGCTTGGCATCCCCCACGGTCAGAGCAGTATGTCTGTAGCATATCAAGCCATCACATCCAGACAAGTCAATATCGGATGAAGAAGAGGGACCATTTAAAAAAAATTTAATGCATATTTATTTTTGAGAGAGATAGAGCACGAGAGGGAGAGCGGCAGAGAGAGAGGGAGACACAGAATCCGAAGCAGGCTCCAGGCTCTGAGCTGTCAGCACAGAGCCCAACACGGGGCTCCAACTCACAAACCGTGAGATCATGACCTGAGCCGAAGTTGAACACTCAACCGACTGAGCCACCCAGGCGCCCCAAAGACCATTTTATTGGTGTCTCCTTTTAATGAGGGAAACTCTCACAAAAGAAGACGTCCCTCAAGTTTCCTTGACCGGAATTGGATCACACGTGCACTTCAGATGATCACCCTGCGAGCCTTAGACCATCGGGATCTGCTCCTGAGCAGACAGCGGGGCTGACCGTCTTCTACCACATTACATGCAGGGGCGGGGGTGGGGGGGGGAGGGGCTAGATATCGGAACAAACTGGGAGTGATTTTTGGCAAGAAAAAAGAAAGAAATGGAAGCGGAGTGGGACAGTGACTGGGAAGCACCTTCATGGGGTGTTCCGACTAGTAGATGAAACCACACATTACGTGAAGTCCGTCCTTATGTGTCTGACATGAAGTAAACACTAAAGGAATAAAAGCTAGCGATAGCACTGTTGTTGTTGCTGTTATCATTACGCCCGGAGGTGAAACCGAATAGGAACCACGGTTGGATGGCTGGCATTCAAAATGAACATACCTTGATTTTAGTACTCACTACCTCCATGGTCTAGACTCTACCAGGGATTGGAAGACGTTTTCCTCTAAAGGAAAGTAAATATTTTCGGGGAACACGGTTGTTCTTTGCCACCTACTTTGTTTTGTTTTATCCAACCCTTTAAACGTGCCAAAACCATTCTTAGCTCTCACGTGGTACAAAAAAAAGGCCCCAGGCAGGTTTGCCCACCCCTAACTTCAAGCCACTACTCTTCAGTTTCTCTATTGCCCCAGTTATCGCACCTGTAACATGGACATCATTGTAGTGTTTCTTTTGGAGGGTGGCGGTGAGGATTAAATGACTTATGTGCACAAGCCAGAACCAGGACTGACCCATGGCACCCGATAAACATTAGTGACGGACATGATGGCGGTACTGGTTGTTTTAACGCACCGCACGGGTTCATCTGGCAAGTGACAAACACAGTCAGAGGTAGGACACGCCAGCCACTACAGGTGAGCACATCACAAGCTACTAACAAATTCTGTAGCGTTAAGGGATCTAACGAGTGACGCAGAACTGGCTTCAAGTGAGAGGAAGCTTGGCACACTTACGAGCCCGGCGGACCCAGGTTTCAATGCTGAGTCTACCACTTGGCAGTTGTTGTGACCTCGGGAAAGTGATTTCCCCTCTCTGTGCCTCACTTTCCTTGTCTATAAAAAGTAGATACAAGTAAGGCCCGCCTCGGGATTGACCTGAGCCCGAGAAGAGGATGCATGTCAAGAAATTGGCACACGGGAAGAGCTCAAGGGCAGGTGCTATCATTTTTCATTTACTTTTCATTTATATTAAATGCCTCTGAGGCTTTGTCTCCAAAATAGCCAGGCCACTATGTGGGGGAAAACAGCAATTGCTGAGTTGTGATTTGACTAATATTTTTGACCACCATGGCCAACCCAATAACTCAGAACAACCAACGTATGTAGAAAAACAAGAACTGACTGGGTAATTAAGCCTTAAATGATGATCCAATAGCCCCGTGTATACACACAGCTTGATTATGATTTCTTTCAGTTATGTACTGCCTCTCTTAATACATCTGACAGGAAAATGATTGAATTTTAATTATTCAATTTTAAAGTTTATGCCCAGAGGCTACGAAGCTTCAGTTTAACTCTGAACTGAGTTGATTGGGCATTCCCACCCCAACCAGGCTAATACTCAATTTCACCCTCTTGTTCTAGGTGTCTGCTGATACAGATACTAATTTGAGGCAAATCTCAGGCTCCTAATGAAAGCCATCCAAGCCCGGAACGAGAAGTCACACCATACATAACGTGAGTATGATATCGGCAACTTGAAGACACTGGCATGGGGGGCAGGGATGTAGTTTACAAAGAGATTGAAAGTACGAATGTATAGTTACGGTTTGCTTTCAAGTATCAAATTTGAGTTTCAACCGAATATGGACTAACATTGCAAGACTACCTACTTGCACCACACGTGGTTGAGGGAACTGAGTCACAGAGAGGCCAAGCAACTTATCCAAAGTCATATATCTAATAAATGTATGAAGGAAGACTGAGTCAATGGGCACTCCCTACCAATTGCCCATTCAGTCTTTGTGCTGAATTGATGATATATTAAACTGTCGACTCTCAAATCCTCAAAAAAATACTCAGGGAGTGTCCCAATTATAACTCTCTTGTTTTAGTCTGTTTAGCCCTCAAGGGTGAGAATAGCTAATATTTACCAAATTAGTAGGATTAGCTATTCAATAAGAAAACTTAATCTTTTTATGGTCTGTAGGTTCCTAGAGGGTGACAACCATGTCTGCCTTGCTTACTGCTATAATCCCCAGTGTCTAGAGAAATGCTTGGGACATTTTAGATATTCAATACATATTTCTTCGATGAATGCGAATTTGAAATCCTCGAAAAAGGAACATGAGATTTAAACTTCTGACCTTGACTCCTTCACAATGAAACATCAGATATCTGAGAGTTCCGGAAGCAACCCAAGGCCTGCTCACTTGACCTCTGGGGAGTAGATTGCTGAAAATCCCAGCTGAGCAATGCTCCAGCAGACGTAGAATTGTCCCATAGCGAATGTTCTGATGCTCCACTCAGATCTCCCTCTTTCAGACCTGAAAGACTTATTCCTCCAACTGCTGGGAGCATCGGCTGTAACGTAGCCCTCAATTGTTACCTCTCAACAGAAATTGCCTGAGTTGAAGGATCCATCTTGCCCCAAATCACACCCCCTCCCTGGGGTAGCCCGTATCCAGTGAATAATCACTGAAGTGGTACAAAATCTTGGACCCCTTGCCCAAACTCAGACAACCCTAAAGGGCCATCCCAGCTTCAAATCACCTTATAGCATTGCTCGAGGCCTTTGTTGAGACTCTGTCACAGAACAACTTCTCCCTCTATCCAGTCCTGATTCTTTCCCTTCCTTTCCACCAGTGCTGATCCCAATGACACTTCTTAATAAACATCCTGCGTGCTCACCTCTATTTGTGTCAGCTTACTGGAGAATCCAACCTACCACAGATCCCACGAGTCTTCCTTTCCTCGCGCAGGCACTTTTCCCTGGCACTCCAAGGCCTCCCCTGCCCACAATTTATGGACAGGATATAGCCAATCGCACAGGCACAAATGGGAAGAAGGAAGGTTCCTCTCTTTCTTGTTAGATCCAAGCACCGTTGGGTTAATAAATTCCCTCCCCAGACACCTAAGAAATATTTTTCAAACTCCCCTCAAGAGTCAACACATTCTCCAGAAGGACTAAAGATGTAGTCTTAAGTGGCCACGGAAACTCAATATCCTTTTGAAGTCCCAAGTCTTATTCTAGAAATATTTGTGAATTTGGCATTCAAATCAATAATATGCCACGTTTTTCTTGGTTTAAAAGTAATATCCCCACCAATGTTTTTACCTGAGTAAAATTAATTCTCCAAGAAAGTGAGCATTATTCTTCCTGTGACTTTTTAAGCAGTAGGACATCTGAGTTGAAATGTGGCCTAAGGTCAAAACTCCTAGTCAGCTGGTAGAGAGATACAGGGGGAAATACAGCATGCCCATTCTGACTGGTCAGTTTTTGTACCTTCCTGGTTGTTAAGTATTTTGAATATCATCCCCACCTAAAATATATGGCTTTCAAGGCGATTGGGCTATATCACATTTTGTCACAGCAATTGTTTTTAATTCTCTTCCTTGAGCGTTTTTTTTTTTTTCCTCTTCCTCTTGTACCTTTCTTCTACCTCTCCTTCTGTCTTACCTCATTCCTCCCTCTCCTCACCTCTTGCCTCCCTTTCTATCTTCATTCCCTATCTTCCTTTCAGTTTTTTGCTCTCTGTCTACATATCTTTATGACTCCTTTTTAGGTTAAGTTTGAAATAGGCAGTTTAGTCATGCTGATGCAGGTCTCATATTTTGCATTTTATTAATATTCAGACTTGGAATTATGCTAAATCCTCCAGACATTGGTTTCAGAGAATCCTGCTTTATTGAATCCAAAAGCCTTGATCAATTAATCCACAAAGTTCTGGGTTTTTTTTTTTTTCCTGGTACTATGATATTTTGGCTTGATTCCTGTCCAACAGGCCAAAACCCAGCAAGCCTAGAACATTTCTCATGTCCTGGTTGAGCTCAGATGAAACATAATGCAAATTTTAAAGAGTTATCATGTAAACACCTGAGTAGCTGTTGTATCAATAATAGTTATAACAACATTACCAGTAAAAACAACAATAATAATAGCTAAGTTTTTTTTGAGTGCTATTATATACCTGGCAATGTACCAAGAGGTTTTCATATGTTAAACCACTTAACCCTCACAACTAATGAGACACGTACTATAATTTTGCTTTTATTCACAAATGTTGGCAATGAAGCTTGGTGAAGTTATGTCTTTTGCTGAATGTCACACATCTTTTAAAGTGATGAAACCGGGGCGCCTGGGTGGCTCAGTCGGTCAAGCGTCCGACTTCAGCTCAGGTCACGATCTCACAGTCCGTGAGTTCGAGTCCCGCATCGGGCTCTGGGCCGATGGCTCAGAGCCTGGAGACTGCTTCCGATTCTGTGTCTCCCTCTCTCTCTGCCCCTCCCCCATTCATGCTCTGTCTCTCTCTGTCTCAAAAATAAATAAACGTTAAAAAAAAAAAAAGTGATGAAACCAAGATGTGAACCCATGTAGTCTATCAATAAAAGCACCTTTTCTAGAATCTTCCAATATTGCCACAGCAACATCACAGGGAACCCAATGTCTACGGCTATGTGCCACCTTTAGTACAATGATGATAGATTGTGGTGTTCTGTATTCTTCCACATACTTATATATACACACATGCAAACATCTATACTATGCGTAATGCATGCAATTACAGAGACCCCCACCTAAAAGAAGTTCCTCATATTCTCAGCAGGTTGACTTCTCTGTTTGTCCTTGGTACTACCATAGTCTCCGCACCTTCCTTTAGTGAGGAACTGTTCCATTATATTCAATCATAGTTTATACCTTCCGTTTGACCCACGACATCATGAGCTCTTTTCAGGAGGTCTACTCAGTCCATCCTGGGATCATCGGCTCTTAGCATTATGCCTGTTCCATACGAGGAACTATATACATGAAGAAGTAGCAAGAAGGACAAAAAGAAGGCAGTTACTCTTACTAAAGGTGGTATGGAAAGATTTGCAGATGAGATGACATGCTGATTAGGGGTGCACTGAGTATATAGGAGCAGAAAGGACATTACAGGCAAAGGGAATAGACTATTTCTAGGACCCAAAGAAAATGTGAAAAACTCTGAGGGATGGAGCACAAGGTGCATAGAAGAGGATGCTGTGTGGCATCCTCTGGAGACGATGAGCATCCACTGGAGAGCAGTGTAAGGAAACCGACAATCAGGCTGGAAAGGTGATTGGGTCTAGGCTGCAAAGAGTATCATATAATAATATGTCAAGGAAGAGGAGTTAAGACATTATTGGATATTTGATGGGGGACATGGAAGGGTTTTAGAGATTTTACATAGAGATTGGCAAGCCTATTTTAATTTTAAAAAGATCATATGGAGAATGGAGGGGACTCAGAAGGGAAACGAGAAGAATTAGGGACTATTACAGTCATTCAGATGAGAGAAGATGATAGCCTGAACTGGGTGGTCATCATACAGATGGAGAAAGGTAAATTAATTCAGAATTGAAGAGATAAGTAGGTAGCTGGTAGGTGAGGAAGAAGGATAGAAAGAAGGGAGGGAGGGAGGAAGGAAGGGAGGGAATGAAGAGAGGAGGCAAGGAATGGAATTGGCAGAATGTGGAGGAGAATAGATTGGCTATGAAGAAGAATTAAAAGAGTTCAGATTGAGTCTGAAGAGTTCACAATGAGTCTAAAGCTTAAGATGAGGAATATAGGAAAATAATATATTCAGGGAAGAGCTAATACATTTGCTTTGGTGTGATTTATATGCATATATATAATATTTATTTATTATATTGAAATTTATTATAATTTATAATATGTTACATTTATATTTATATAGAATCGATGCACCAATTTTTCAACCACAGTTGAAACACATAGCTTAAATTTTTCATAAAATAAAAGCAATACTATATATGACCACCAAGTTCTTCAAACCCTTCTTTTGACTGTCAATTCCTCTTACCAGAAATGAAATTTATTTGGATCAAGGTAGTATTTTAAATTATATTTCCTGAACAGAATCATCTATCAGATTGTGAACAGATCATTTTACTCCCTCAAAAATTGTCTCTTATTAAAAAAAAAAATGCCTCTTATAACCCTTCTCATTCTTCTTGCACCTTATCAGGGAGGCTTTTCCTCTGTATAGATTACAATTCAAATGCATTGTTTGCTAATTCCATATAACGTTGGGCATGTTATTGCCAGCATTTTTTATTACATTAAACCAACTTGCAATCATACATACTTGAAAAATTTGTGAGTAACTGAAGTTTGATTCTCTTTCCTTTGCAGTTGCTTTTTTCAGATGCTTATTTTAGCCTTTTGCTCTTCCTTAAAATTACTTGAACTAGGTTTTGAAATCTAAATGCATTCAGGGTCTAGGCAAATATGCTAAGTGAGCAAAGCAGGCCAGTTATAAGACACTGTGGAGTGGAGGAGCCTGTAGTGAAAGGGGAAGTAAGTCTTATTGAATGATATCTAAAAAGAGAAGGAGAAAGCAAGAAAACTAAAACACTATTCAAGCAGAATCAAAATATATTTGCTGGCAAATTCCTCATTTTTCACAGTGCTTTCATCATTATACATAATAGGGATTTTCGTGGCATGGATAGTGTCTCTGCTACAACCAGAGACTATCCGATCTTGACAAGGGGATTAGGTATAAAACACCCTAGGTATGAAACATGACAGGCCAGTGAGGAAGGAAAGAAAACTGAACTTAAATGGTGCTGGAACGAAGCTAGGACCAGAACAGGGCTAACAGCATGAGTTTGGATGCAGAGCTGACCACGTATACGGTTATAGCAACCAAATCACAATATTCGGGCGGGGGGGGGGGGGCGGCGGTACATGATTAACTCAGTCAGGAGTGATCGGTGGTGATAGTCAATAAGGCCTGATATGATGGGTAGGGCATGTCAATAGCCGTTATGCGGCGTAATGATGCCGAATCAGACCAGCACGCGTCCTGGGGGTGGGGAGGAGTCCATCTGGTCAAGAATTTAGGCTTAAAGGAAACTAGAGGCAACTCTTCAGGGAAGTTGGCTTACGTGAGATTAGTAGAGCATCGAGGCTTTGAGGAAGTATCCCAGGGCTCTGCACACATTTGTGTGGACTCAGAGTACAAGTTAAGAAAACAAAGAAGGAACACTGTGGAATGGGTTGGGCATCGAAGAAGAAAGGTGAATGGCTCTGAAGAAGTGAGTACTTACATACCCAAGACAGACATCCAGGCACATGAGGTAGCAGACAGGAACACTCAGTTTTGTTTGGAAACATGAGATACCTGATATCTCGCCAGGCTAGTGCCCTCCAGACTCAGAGTGGGTGGGGCTAAACCTACAGGTGAGGAGCATTAGGGGAGCAACTCATGGGGCTGGGGCTGCAGCTGGGGAAGTTAGAGAACGACATGTCCTCAGTTGCTATGAATGCGTCCTTGCTCTTCACCTTGGTAAAAATGCTCTCTTTGTCTCCTTGGTGTACACAGGATTCTCTGATTCCATTTTTTTTCTCTGAAATCGTTGGACTTTTCTTATGAAAGCCAGATACAACCCCCAAGACATATCCCAACTCCTGGCATGCTAGCCGGGCAGGAGAAGAAGCTGTTACAGATGACCTGTGCTAGGGTTATGGGGATTGACCCAACTTTAATGCTGGGCTCTGAGGAATGTAGTATTCAGTGAATATGGTAAACTCAGGGTTCATGTGAGCCAGTGATGATATTGACAGTGCTTTTAATATAGGGGGTAGGGCACAAGAACAAGAGCCCCCAGTGGATAGTCTGCATTCCAATAGAAGGTAATTCTTAGGGCTGGGTAGTATGTCTCGTTTGGCATAGGATCCAAGCTAGGACCTGGGAACAGAAGGCAGGGTCCAGCTACTGGATGAAGGCTTGGCAAGGACTAAGTAGAGAGCTAGGGCTCCATCCAAGAGAAGAGGGAGTTTGGGGCACGGCTCCAAAGAGGGACTCCTAAACTACCTATAAAGGAACTGTGGCAGATGCCTGGTGTTTATGGTGAGGTGGATATTGGGTGCTCAGAACAGCAGGACCAGTTACAGATTCCACCCCCTGATGTGAACAGGGTTCCTAATATCCTGCCAGTTTGGCTTAATATTGCAATATTGGCCCATGACCTGGGTGGCCCAAAGCCTGTACTCCGATGAAATAGTACCCGTAGCCGAGTAGGGCTGGGAAATCAAGGCTTGACACTGATTTTACAAAAGCAAAAGAATATTTTGCATAATTATGAAAATTGATTTGCTACCAAATAGGCATATACCTAGACCTTACTATATTGAGAATTAGAGAAAATTGCATAGACTATTGCACTTTACTCTTAACCTTCACTCCCCAAAGAAAATAATTATAAATTGTAAAAGAAACAATAAAGGAACCGTGTATCACACTGTAAATTGAGTGAACCTTGGCTCACTGTTATTAGGAATGATTTAATGAAAGCTGCTCTCCAGAAATGGAGCTTCGTAATCAACCGAGAGCAGAGACAGAGAAGAAATACTTTTAAATTGGTCACTTGACAATAAGAGTGTAATGAATGAGATCATAGAGGCCGACTCGGAGAAAGCAGTAAACTGAGCCAAAGTCGCAGACTCACAAGGAAAAGGGAAACATGGGAAGGGTCTCATTGTTCCCACTTCCTCTCAAGCATTGCTTTCCCATCCACTTAATGACGATCATAAAGTTTGGGTCTGTGTTTCTTGAACATTTTGATTATAAAATAAATGAAGCTCAGTAGCTTTCCTACTCTCGGTGGTCAACATCTGGAACAACTGAATGGGGCTCTGTAAGTAGGGAAGCAAGCTTCTCACGAGGCACTTTGCTAATGATCTCTGAATCTAGCCTTTCTTCGCATTGCAGGGCGGAAGGTGGGTGATCCCTGTCTGCTCCGGTTGTCTCCTTCAAATGCCTCAAACTGACTTTTCACAGTGGCACAAAGAGCCATCGTGGAAGCTTGCGTTCCACCTGGGCGTATTCCAGATCTGTCTGTACCGCTTCCTCGCTGCTTTTCTCATTCTTCTCTCTGCCCTGTTCAAGGTCTAGGCTTCAATTTGCTGTTAGCGCAGGACCCTCACGCTGGAGACAGTTCGGGACTGTTTACCTTGACTTTGACACCGTTGAGTTACTACCCCAACTTCGCACAAGGACACCCACCCCACCTCTAAGGACTCTGCGCAGCTTAACCTCCCCTGAGGTTCAGCTGGAAAGGAATAAGACCGCCACATTCCTCTTTACCACTAGTGGGCTCTCTTCTACTTCAGTGGCCCAACGTGGTAAAAGTTGGTCTGTCTGTCTCCAGCTTTGGGTGAGTTTCGTTTGCCCCGAATGGAAAGCGCAACAGAAAATACCACAGGAACATTTGACTCCGTTTTGACTATTACTGATGCTAGCAAACAAGAGAGATTTCATTCCTCCGTAGTGACTGAGAGGCAATGCCATGCAGTGTTTACTAGCCAGCTGTTAGCCTGCACGGGTGCGGACGGACGGCGGAATCAGCAAACAATTGGCTCAATCTTCGAAACATGTTTTTGTGCCAAGCACATGAAGTTTTAATTATAAGCGCTTCGAAATACGCACGGTTATTGAATTTCCTTATTCCCATGCAGAAACAAGATAAAAAGTTCTTTTGAAATCTGATGACAGAAAACACTTGATGACAACAACACTCGTAGGAAATAAGCATTTTGCCCTGAGATGGTTATTATGCTCAACACCAAAGTATAACAAACCAAAATGTGGCGTCCATCATAATTCCACATCTTTGTGAAAGATTTTATCAACATATGCAAAGATGACTTTCCATTGACGTGACACGTATCAGCGCGCATGGCTGCGAAAACTTCAGTTTCCCAGCTTGCCAAGGTCATCCTGTCCGATTCCCGTGTTCACATGCATGCTGGTACGTATACACTGTTCCCTGAAACTTATGTTCAGTGTCTCACTTCTCCCTGATTTCTGGTCTCAGTGAAATGCAGACGTTTGTTCATTAAAGAAAAACCGGTCGAGCCTTATTATGTACTATGCTCCATACTAGGCATATAGACTACCGAGAAAAATATGACCTAGCCTCAAGAATTTCAGTTTAGAGCCCAAAGTAGCCATGTAAACAAACAAGAGGAACACAAAGTTAAAAATGAGAAATGCAAAAAAAAAAAAAAAAAAGTTTAAATACAACTGAAGTAGTATTGGGGCCCTCGGGTGGCTCAGTCGGTTGAGTGTCAGACTCTTGATTTCAGCTCAGGTTCGTGGGATGGAGCCCTGCATGGGGCTCTGGGTTCTCTCTCTCCTTTTCTCTCTGCCCCTCCCCTGCTCATTCTCTCTCTCTCTCTGTCTCTCTCTCTCTGTCTCTCTCTCTCTGTCTCTCTCTCTCTCTCAAAATAAACTAAACTAAAAGAAAAAAAAAAGAATTGAAGTAGGTATTAAAGCATGCTTTGAGAACTCAGTGATTCAGTGGGTCAGTCAGATCTTCCCCCTTCACACCTGTTCCAACCCACTTGACCCATCTTTTCTTACTAACCATTTCCTGTAGCCCATACTTTTGTGTAGTGGCCCCAGATACTCATACTTGACCTTCTGCCAATGTTCACCACTGCCACCAGATCTCTCCACTACCAGGGCTGATCTCAAGGTTCGTGTTGTAAGTCACTACTGAAGGTCTGCAGAGAAAGGCGTGTCCAACTCTATTACAAAGCTTGAACTTCCTTTCTGGGGTGTGGTCATTCCCTGATGATATCTTTTAACTCTTTCCACAACATAAACATTTACAAGGATCATTATCAATGTATGAACCTAGGACTACCTATATTAGAGTTATTTGGGGTACTTGTAGAAACCTCAGATTCTTGGGTCCCACTCCCAAAACTACTACATCAAAATTTCTTGGGATATCCAGTCATCTCCCAAAGGAATTCTGCTACACTCTGTAGTTTGCAAACAATAGTTTAGAGACGACCTAATTTCTAGGAAGAATTTGTGATGCACAAGTTCTTGAGGGTTCTCTTAATATTTTTATAGAGATAGAAACAACAAACAGTAAAGGGCACAAATCTTAATGTATAGCTTGATGAATTTTTACATATTAATGCACCCATATAACCAACAAAATTAAGAGGTAAAACATTTCTAGAACCCTAGAAGTTTCTCTCATCCCACTTTCCAATCAATACCATCTCTTCTGTCCTATAAAGGCAACCACTATTCTGACTTGTATCCACCATAGATTACTTTTCCTTGTTTCATCACTATAGATGGGTATTACTTGTATAACTATTACACAATATTTCTTCTTTTAGGTAGGGTTTTTTGTTTTGTTTTGTTTTGTTTTTTTGGCCAGGGGAGGGAGACTTTGTGAATCTTACCTATGTTGTAATCGGTAGCAATAATTTATTATGTTTATTGTTTTTCATTGTATAAATGTAATACTATTTACACATCTACTTTTAATAGACATTTAGGCTATTTCCAGTTTATGGCTATTAAGAATAAAGATACCATGAATATTCTTGTACATGTCCTTTTGGGAACTATGCAGTCATTTATCTTGGGCATATACTTAAAATATAATCACTGAGTCATAGGGTAGATGCATCTTTATTGCCAACTTATTTTCTAAAATGGCTCTACCATTTGCATTCCCACCAGTAATATATGAAATTTCCAACTATTCAACATTCGCGTCAACTCTCGTTACTCTTCTCATTTTAGCCATTCTACTGGGTATGTAGTATCTCATTGTGGTTTTAATTTGCATTTTCGTAATAAAGAATAATGCTGAACATATTTTCATCTGCTCACTGACCATTTGTCTTTTTTGTGAAGTGCCTATTCAGGTATTCTGTCCATTTTTTATTGAGTTGTCTCAATGACATGAAAGTATTCTATGTTCCTAAAAGATAATGCATATCTTTAATTCACCTGAAACTTCTTTATCTGTATCACGTGAGGTAGGGATTTATTTTTACTTTTTTTCCCGAATGGGTACACAGTTATCCCAGTCCCATTCATTGAATAATTCCTAACTTCCCCAGTTATCTGCAATGCCATCCCTGTCTCATATTAAGGCCATAAAGATATTGTTCTATGTTTTTTCTAAGAAATTATATGGTTTTCTGTTTCACATTTAGGATCTAAGATTATGCGACAGAGGAAACTGAATGAATCAGTCTGATGCTTAAGCTGGGATCTGAAGGACCTAGCCTCGTTAACATGGCAAAAGGGTGAGTATGGAAGAAATGAGATACCATTTTAGATCGACACAACCACAAGTAACAGCCAACCCATGGTAAGAGGAACATGATGTATTTGATGGATCACAACGATATTGGTTTGGTTAAGGTGCAGCATGAGCCAGAGTGTTAACTAAATGAAGCCCAGGAGACAATGAGGGGCTTGATGATGCGGGCCCTTGTACACCATGTTAAAGAATTTGTGCCTCTATCCTAAGAGCAATGGCAAGACATTTGAATTTTGAAAATTGCCACACTGACTACACTGTGAAGAAAGATTGAAGGGAGAGTAGTATGAATAAAGATGAACCAGAAGGCTATGAGGAGTCCAGCTGAAAAATGATGGTGGGGGGAATGCGCAGGGGAAATCGTGTAATTCTTTCATGGGTTTAGGCCAATAAGTTTTTTTGATATATCCAACTGGAGGTAGTTAGATAAATAGTTCTGAAATTCAAAGAAAAGACTTCCTTATCTCGAATCATTCCACCATGTCCTCTGTTATTTCTGCTACCTCATTTATCATCATTTCCTCCACAGACTTAACTAAAACCTTAACCCTTAACTAACAACCTTAACTAAAAAAAAAAACTTAGTTAAAACCTAAACCCTTAAGTAAAAACCTGAACTAAAACTAAACCCTTGGAGCTGACATATCCCTTTTCTTTTTTAAAAAATGTTTGTTTATTTATATTGATGGAGAGAGGGAGCTGATCATGAGCCAGGGAGAGGAAGAGAGAGAGGGAGAGACGGAGAATCCCAAGCAGGCTCCATGGTCAGCACAGAGCCCGACGTGGGGCTCGATCTCACGAACTGTGAGATCTTGACCTGAGCAGAAATCAAGAGTCAAATGCTTAAACGACTGAGACACCCAGGTGCCCTGACATATCCCTTTTCAAGTGAAGGCTCTTCCACACCTATTGCAGGATAGGGAGATCAGACTGGCGTCACCCTTGTTCTCCATTACTATAATCAGATCTTTATCCTTCCCGTAATATAAAATATTCTTGCTTCTTTGAGGTATACATCCAACTATATATATATGCCTCATTTTGTCACCGTTATCTACTCACTTTGTTCACTCTATTCCTCTCTACTCAGAAGTTTTCCTGCATTCTGGAAATGCATTTCCAGCATTTGGTTTCTCAGTTCCTTAACCTCCTTGTTCTACAGAAATGTTTTTTTTTTTCCTTTAGCCATTCACATTGTCGTAATCTGAGTGTTTCCATGACCTAAATATGCTTCGTTTCTAAAGTCATCCGCTCAAACACCCTACTCAGTAAACAAATTTCTGCCTCACTGTAAATCCAGTTATGCTATAAGCACATTGTCTTTCTTCTCGAGTGGAAGCTGTTGAATCTTTCACAACCCCCACCATTCAGATATTAGAATTGAGATCAATGTCCACTAGTTCTATAAGACTGCTTTCAAAACATTATTCCAGCTTTTTAAAAAAAAGTTCTCCTTTTTTAAGACTCACGCCCTCCGGCTAGACCATCTTCTCCAGCTTCTTGTCACTGAATCCAGAAGTTTCCCCCAATGATTCAGTCAAGGCAAAGGCAGCTGGACAACAAGCCTACTGTTTATCTCAAGCCTTGCTCTCCTCCTTCTATATCCATGTAGACGAGCTGTTCAATACATTGATCTCTCATTTTCTTGACATCCAAGGTATTCCTTCTATACTCTACTTCAGCTAACTGTACAGTCACACACCGGGACCACTGTTCAGAAATATTCCACCTCCCATTCCTCCCAGCTTTTTTACCATAACCTCCAGCTTACTCATTCATTTACTCTTTTTACTATTTTTCTTTGAACTTCTAGGCACTTCAAATTCTTAGTAACCTCTCAACTTTCTTCCTATTAGCTCAACCCGTACCTCTTAGACTTTATATTGCCTGTAACTTCAACTACTCTTCAAATCTCCCTTTCGTCACATACATCCGACAGTATCTTAACCTTGGATAAGCCTAAATTTCACCTCTGCTTTTGCCACCAAACTTTAAAAAGCGACAAAACTTGGCTGATGGTAACACTAAAATTAGTGGTTACTAGCCTCAACTGAACGCACCCACTAAGGAGCAGCCCTACTGAGGTTTCTCTAATCAGTTTGCTCTTCCTTCTCTACAAGACTACCTCAACTCCTTCCCAATTTCCGGAAACTTCCAACATCACAAATCTATCCTGTATGTCTCCAAGCAAATGAATTCACCTTCTACAAACCTACCTATTTCCATACCCACTTTTTCTTCATTCCTTCCAGTTGGAATTGAGGTGTGCGTCCTCACATCTCACGTTGTGCTTGGGATTTCACACCCTCCCACGTTTCCATTGTTCCTGTATTTCAACCTTTCCTTCTCCACTGAATTGCTCCCATCAACAATTACATATTCTTAATTTTTACCTGCCTTTGTTTTTTTTTTTTTTCCTCTTGATTTCACTGCCTCAGTCAGCCCTAATTCTCTCATCCTTAGGTACAAACTTCTTCTCCAAAGAGTTGTCTAGGGGTGCCTGCATGGCTCAGTTGGTTAAGCGTTCAATGTCGGCTCAGGTCACGATCTCATGGTTCATGGTTTCCAGACCCCTGTCAGGCTCTGCGCGGATGGCTCAGAGCCCAGAGCCTGTTTCCAATTCTGTATCTCCCTCTCTCTCCAACCCTCCCCTGTTTATGCGCGCTCTCTCTCTCGCTCTTTCTCTCTCTCTCTCTCTCTCTCTCTGTCTCTCTCAAAAATAAATAAATAAACATCTAAAATATTTAAAAAAATAAAGAGTTGTCTATACACACTGTTTCAATACACCTGCCATTCACTCTTTAACCAAACCCAGTCTGAATTCCACTCTGATCACTACAATGATACTGCTCAAAATAAGGTTGCTAAAATGCAATCTATTTCAGTAAATGCAGTAGATACTTTTAGTCCTCATGCCATTCCATTTCTCAGTCATACTTTTGTCAGTTGATTCCCCACCCATTCATCCTGAAAGATTCTCTTCCTTAGACTTCATTGACACCAACCTCTCCTGATATCCTTCCTCTCTCTTACCCCTGAATGTGTACTTCCTCTTAGATCTGCCCTATACTTTCTTTTTTGTTAATTTTTTCATATTTATTTTAGAGAGAGACAGAGAGCATGAGCAGAGGAGGGGCAAAGAGAGAAGGAGGCACAGAATCTGAAGCAGGCTCCAGGCTCTGAGTTGTCAGCACAGAGCCCAACATGGGACTCTAATTCACGAACCGCGAGATCATGACCTGAGCTGAAGTCGGCCGCTTAACCGACTGAGCCACCCAGGTGCCCCTGCCCTATACTTTCTTCACTCACATGCTTCCTGGATGATATTCTCAAATCTATGGTTTTAATTAGCATCAGTATTCTGACAACTTCAAAATGTTAATGTCCAATAAAAATCTCTCTCCTGTATACCAGGCTCATATAAATAACTTCCGATCGGACATTTTCCTATTGAGTTTTCATAGTTCTTAAACTCAACATGATAAAATAGAATGTCCTTTCTGTTACCTGAAGCTTGTTCTTTTTCCTGTGCTCTTACTCACAATAAAAGATAAAACATTCTACAAAAGCCAAAATCATGAGCCTTATTTTGATTCCTCTCCTCACTTTATTATGTTCCATATATTTAGCACCTATGCCTTGTATCCACCCATTAAACTAAATCTCCACTGCAACACTCTTACCCAAATAATTGTTGTGTTTCTCATGAACTACTGAAAAATCCCCAACCTTGTCTCTCTACAATTATTCTTGCCTTCCTTGTGTCCCTTTCACATATGCCATGCATAATGACACTTAACAAATGAATTCTGATCATATATATTCCCATTTCATAAAATAAATAATGCTATTTTAGTCTAGAGTCTACAAATGCAACTTTTTCACCAGAAATTGATATCTGACTTATAGGTAGACTGAGCTAGATGGCCAGGTTCCTTTCTTACCCTTTATTTATTTAAAGTTAGAAAATCCTAACTCACAATTATAGGGTATTGGCAACTGCTGTAAGTATTTCACGGCTCTTTCCAATTGATCATGATATTAAGGATGAAATGAGGGCCCAGAAATTATGGAGACACGTCTCAATAAAAACTATTATCAGTGAACCATCAGATTCAAAGTTGACAAGCACATTGCACTCAACAGCTGGAACATTGGATATTTCAATTTGTCAGAGAATAGGTTCCAATTCTAGCCTCTGGATTCATTTCGTTCTCAAAAATATTCTACATGTTCTGGTAAAGCATTTAAGTGTAGGTTTTAACTATGTCTAATGATATGTCATCAGTTTCTTTCTCCAAGGAGTTTAGGAAGACCTTTAGATTTGGGGAAAGAGCCAAATTCTTGGCAATCCTTTCGGAAACTGTTTGCACTTAAGACATTTTGATAGGTTATCCACAGCATTATACATAACAATGTTTTTGTCCATGAAATCATAGGTTTATATTCAGGTTACTGCATATATCACTCTTCTGGTGTGAAGACAAGATTTTATTTCATCTTTCCTTTTAAAAACGTGTATGTACTGGGGCGCCTGGGTGGCTCAATCAGTTAAGCATTGACTTCAGCTCAGGTCATGATCTCGCAGTTCATGAGTTTGAGCCCGGCATCCAGCTCTGTGCTGACAGCTCAGAGTCTGGGGCCTGCTTTGGATTCTGTGTCGCCCTCTCTTTCTGCCCCTCCTCTGCTTGTTCTCTCTCTCTCTCTCTCTCTCTCTCTCTCTCTCAAAGATAAATAAACATTAAAAAATCTCGTATGTACTTATTTTTCCTCAAGAGTAATCATACTTCATTATATAAAAGTGTTCTTTTTTGGGCCATTTCTATGCCCAGCATGCAGAACACATGCATTCAATGGCCATGATTTGATCACTTTCACAGTTGTCACTAAGTTGACTCAGGAGGTATAACTGTTTTTCTGGGATTCCAGCAGTTTGTGGAATAACACTCAGGTGCCAGTTCTTTATTTGCAAAGCAAACTGACTTGCACGCAGAGCTGGTGCCCCTTCAAGGAAACTCCCAATGCAGCCCTTCTAGTCTTAATTATGGGTTAAAAGATAATCATTGACCAAATGAGAATTTAAAATTGTCTTCCTCTAGTGGTGTGGGTTTTCGGTGATAAAACAAAAGGTGGTCTAGCATTTCTGCCTGATGTGTGTATGATACAGAGGCAGGGGGCTGGTTCATACCTTACATATCAGTAAAGCAAACTTTAAAGAAAAACATCTTCCCGTTTGATATATATTTGGTCTTCTACTTTGTGTGTCATTGACATCACGTGATCTCCTGTGTTCTCTATGATGTTTTGCCCACCTGGAGTTGCTAGACTGGATCTAGAGGGGAATTTTTTCTAGGGCTAGTTTAGCCCTGCTACTAAGGCTGACCATTCTCGGATCTCTACTACCTACCCTGGGTTTTCAAAGAAGTGTCTTCACTATAACTGGTAGGAATTAAAATGTCTTTGGGAGCTTTGTAAGTTCAGCTTGTATCTCCCCAGAGGTTGGTTTTTGCTTGGATCCTCAAAGAGTTTCACCCTAAACATGCTCAGGTTAGTAGTCATCCAAATACCTTTCTAGCCCTCTTTCTTGTACCGCTCCTCATTCTCTCGTATCTCTCCCAGTTCTAGCCACCTCAGTCTCCTTGAACAACTGTATCTGTTTCCTGAACTCAGCAAGGCTTCTAAGTATTTCTTGGGTTTCCCATTGCTGTATAATAGACTAGAAATTGCCTCCAGATAGAAATTCATAGAAAAAGTAGGATTCAACTTGTCTCTTTCCTTTCTCTCAGGGCTCATACTCCTGTGCTGCCTCTTACCTGCTGTTTGAAAACAGTTATTTCATATGCTAGTCCCACTTCTCTAATCATTTATAACAGGGGTGTAATTCCCATACCAGTTGTCCTTCATGACAGACACCTGTAGCTGATTTTAACAGCTTTCTCCAGAGTGCCAGTTGAATCTCATTGTAACTATTTTGCCATGATGAGTGTGATGTTCAAAGATGCTCATGTATTCTTTGTGTTTCCTCTGGCTTAAGTAACAAAGCTGTCCATATCCTTCAGGATACGTTTATGTCAGATTTAGTTGGGGAAATACTGGTTTACCAGTGACCTCACTACGTTTCGTTTGAAAAGAATACAAAACTGTTGACGGCTTAGCAAAGTTTGTAGCAGTGAATATAAATAATTAGAGGAAAATTTATCACTAGTTGAATAAATCTAATTTTTAAAGTATTTTTTTCATTATTTTCTAATTCCAATTTTCCTTTCTGGATGCTTTAGTGAAACCACCACATTCACAGATTTATTTCCTCTTTCTTAAACTCCCAGATACATGTTCCGTATTTTCACTGGAGTCCTAATTTCTAGTTATGTTTATGATGTTATTCTGGATTGTACTATGTATATTACCATTTTCATCGCTACATTTACAGTTTAGTACATTATTTGCAGCCTGGTCCACTTTTTTTGAACTGGGGATATATCTAAATGGATTAATTACAATGAAAAAGGCATCTATTGCAGACATTACAAGCAGTATTAAAATGATATGGCAGTATATTTCCATTTACAGAAAGGCTGAAAAGTCTGTGCCGATACATGTGAGAAATGAATTACCTTCTTAGGGATAATGAGTTAGAAGGGGGACTGATGAGGTTTATGGGATGCTAGTGGCAACGTATATCTTAATATGGGTGCTAGTTGTGTGGGTGTATTTACTTAGTAAAATTTCACTAAACTGTTCAAATACATTTAGTATTTGCTTTTTTATTGTATGCATGTTATGGATTGCAAAAATGTTTTGTTAATGACATTCAAGTGTGTTAACTGAGATGAACTGTGACTGTTAAATGAAGGGTCATTAAGATCAATGCAGTCTTTTACATGGGAAAACTTTAAAAATGTAATCATGACATTTGAAAGAGATTTTCTGTGAAATCAATCTTACTTTAAAATTTTTACTTCATTTATTTTTCCTTTGAAACCACTAACCCACTTATGGAATAGTTAACATATATACAAGGCAACCAGTGTTCCATGGACCATACATTGAAGAATTCTGATTTAAAGAATGGGTTTTAAGTACTTTGCTCTCTGCTAATTTTGCCTAATGCAGCAATAGGATTTGAATAACCTAAAGTAATCAACAGTGTTGCTTAGCCAATAGAAAGAATGCTTATTTCTGAAGGGCATATTCAGTATTATATTCGTATTAAATTTTTGGACAGATATTAGTTATGCAGATATATTTTGTTTATAGTTAAACTGAGAGATAAACTATTTAACTTTTATATATAATTTTGTATTAAGTTTATTTATTTTGAGAGAGAGAGCACATGCGAGCAGAGGAGGAGGAGGAGGAGGAGGGGGAGGAGGGGAGAGAGAGAATCCCAAGCAGGCTCCACACTATCAGCACAGAGCCTGACACGGGGCTTGAACCCATGAACCGTGGGATCATGACCTGAACCAAAATCAAGAGTCAGACGCTTAACTGACTGAGCCACCCAGGCATGCCACTATATAATTTTTAAAAGAAACGTATGAATACGGCAAAAGGCAAATAATAAAAAAACCTCGTGAAGAAATGCACGTGAACTCACCCTTCAACCCTCCAATTCTATTTTTACCCATTAATTTATTAAATGTATTAACACCTGATATGTGTCAGATATTTTTCTAGGAGCAGAAGTAGATATATTATATCATCATTGCATGATTTATCACCTTTAATATTATCTATTGACATCCAGAGATAAAAGAAAAATAAGAATATAGCTCACTTAACACTACCCTGGCTTAGTGAAAAGAGCTTCTAGGAGTTAACACAGTTGAAGAAGACTTCGGAGTTTGCACAATGCTGAGGGAGACTTTAGTGAAAACAGTACACAAGAAAAAAATTAGTGAACTTGGTAAGATAGCAATAGAAACTTTTCAAAACAAAATACACAGGGAAATGGGGGGAAAAAAGCCAGATTGTCAGTCACCTGTGACAACAAAAAGTAGCCTGACTTATGTGAAATTGAAATTCCAGAATAAAATAATACAGGGTTTGGAAAATTAACCCTGAAATATTCTCAGACTTGATGAACATTATAGCCCCTGAGATCCAAGAAGCTCAAAACCCAAACAAGATCATGAAGAAAACAGATAGACCAAAGCATATAATCAAATTGTTGAAAACCAGTGATAAAGGTAAAACCTTTTAAAATAACCAGAGGAGGGGGCGCCTGGGTGGCTCAGTCAGTTGATCATCTGACTTCAGCTCGGGACATGATCTCATGGTTCCTGAGTTGGAGCACCACATCACGCTCACTGCTGTCAGCACAGAGCCCGCTTTGGATCCTCTGTCCCCTTCTCTCTCTCTCCCCCTCCCCTGCTCACGCTCTTTCTCAAAAAAATAAAATAAACATTAAAAAAATAACCAGAGGGAAAAAATATATTATGCATAACAAAATCAAGGCTCAAAATGATAGCCAGCTTCTTAGAATCAGTGCAAAATACATTGGTGTGACGTCTTTAAAGTATGAAAAGCATACAATCCTCTCAACCTAGAATTCCATACCCAGTGAAAACTACTTTTCAAAAAATGAACACAACCAAAGACTATAACAGGAGGAAAAAAAAACCACTAAGACAATTCATCACCAGCAGCCACCAGCCCCATCTGTTTAGAGACCTTCACATTACTGAGATTAACCTCCAGGAGCTAGACTAGGTGCCCACAATAAATATCAGAGAAAAGTCCCCTTGTGCTTCGGGCAGGAGGAAGGGAAAAGAAAGCATTTTAAAATATACCAGAGCATTCTGGTATTTGTGCAAAGGTTTGCCCTCGGAGGAAACTACTTAACCAGGGCCTAACCTGCTGGGGTGTTATCACAACCTGTATCACCTAGGGGAAGGGAAATAAACAACTCCAATTCATTCTAGTCAACCTGCCCCATCTAAGGGGGGGAGGAAATTTAAGAAACTCATGGGAAGTTCGCAGTCCAGAGCATAGGCTTACTAAAAGACTGAGAGGCAATCATAGGAATCGAGAACACTTCCCCTCCCCCACACCTCACCACCACACTACTATCGAAAAAAAATAGTAGATACACAAAAGATAAAGAGGACTGAGAATTATCCCAAATTAACAAAAGACACCAAACCACAGATCCAGGACTCCTAGAGAACACCAAGCAGAATAAATTAAAAATCTCACCTAGATATTCATATTCAAATTACAGAAAAACCAAAGACAAAATCTTTAAAGAAGCCATGGGGTCGGGGCAGGGGGGGGGGGGGGGACAAAAGAATTTACCTATAACAGAACAAGGATAAGAATTACATCCAACTTCTCTTCACAAACTATGCAAGCAATAAGAGAGTGGAGTACAGTATTTAAAGTGTTGGGGGAAAAACACAACCTAGAAATCTGTATTCAAGCAAAATTTTCATCCATTACTGAAGGACAACTGAAGTGGTCAATTCATCAAGAGGACAGAGTTTCCAAATAGAGCAAAATTTGATAGAAATGAAAGGAAAAATAAATCCACAGTTTCAACTGGAGATTTCAAGAACGCTCTTTCAATAATTGATAGAATGAATAAACAAAAAATCATGAAGGAAATTGAATATTTGACCAACACTATCCATCGACTTGACCTAATTGACAATTTGGAACATCTACCCAACAATAGAAAAATATACATTCTTTTAAAAAATAATGAAATGTTTATCAAGGCAGACCATGTTTCGGGCCATGAAACAAATAGCAATATATTTAAAAGCATTCAAAGCATGAAAAGTACGTGTTCTGGCTATAATTGAATTATAAATCAGTAACAGAAAAATATCTGGAAAATCCACAATATTTGAATGTTAAATAACATACTTCTAAATAAGCCACGGGTCAAAGAAGAGATCAAAAGAAAAATTAGAAAGCATTTATGTATTAGGAAAGAAAGTTTCAATTCAATGATATCAACTATCATGTTAAGGAATTAGAAAAAGATCAAAATAAACCCAAAGTAAGCAGAAGAAAGGAAGAAATAAATATAAGGTAAACAGTTGGTCAGTCTGAAGATAGTATATAGAATTTCAGTACTCGTGCAACTTTTTCTGTAAGTTTGAAACTACGTGAAAGTAAAAAAAAAAATATTTTAAAGATAGGCTTTTCCATGTTAGTCAAACGGATTGTCCCTTTTTACACTGTACCGATTTACTGAAAACCTTTCCCCATTTTCATTCACTTCACATTTGCAACCATGACTCTCTCCTACAGGATTTTGTTTCTGTCATCTCCTGGGGCTTTTAATTGTCCTTTTGTTGTTGTTGTTGTCAAAATAATAATATTCCTCCATCATTCTATAATACTTTGTTTTTTCATTCTTACTGTTTGTTTCATATAGTTGTCTTTTTCTCCTGGAGACATTTCTTTTAGAGCCCTCTGCAGTCTCCTTTTGCTTCAAACTGGACCAAGGTTTTTCTTGTTTGCTCTTGATTGTTAGTATTGCATTGTGGTCTGAAAATGAGGCTTATAAAATTTAGACTTTTTTGAGTCTGTTAAAGTTTTCTCTTAGTTCAACAACGTGATTCCTTTTTTTTCAAAGTCCTATAGGTATGTCACCTACACTTCAATTAAAAGAAAAGTTTTCATTAAAAAAATACAAAATAAAAGTCCCACAGGCATGTGGGGAAAATATATATTGTTTGGTTTTTAGAAAAATTGCTGTGGTGGTGCCTAGGTGGCTCAGTTGGTGAAGTGTCCAACTCTTGATTTTGGCTCTGGTCATGATCTCATCGTTCATGAGATCGAGCCTCACGTCAGGCTCTGCGGTCTGTCAGCTTAGGATTCTCTCTCTCCCTCTGTCTCTGACCCTCCCCTGTGCTCGCTCACTCTCTCTCTCTGAAAATAAACATTTTTAAAAAATAGAAAAACTGCTCTCTTCTCATTTCTTAAATCAACCTCATACTTATCTAAATCTTTTATATCATTATTGATTTTGTCCTACTTATTCTGTGTTAAAGTCTTTCAATGCAATTGTGTTTTTAATCAAATTCTTGATTCTTAAAGCATTTTACCTTATGGATTTGGCTCATATATTGTTCTGAGCATAATACTATTGGCTTAAAATTTCATTGTATCTGATATTAATATTGCTTGCCCCACTTTCTGATTTGCATTTCCCGAATATATGTTTAATCACTTCTCTATTTTTAATCTTTCTATACCATTTAATTTAGGTGTTTTCCTTGTGAGCAGTACGTTTAATCACAACTCTTTTTTAGCAGGTCAATTCCACCAATTCGCATTTATTGTAATTACCAATGTGTCTGGTCTTGTTTCTAAAACTTTAGTTTTTAATTTTCTATTTAATTAGTTTTTTCATTATCTTTATCTTTTTCTGAATGCTTCATTTTTTTTTCATTTGCCTTCTTGTTCCCCTGCTACCAATTTCAAAGAGGTACCACATAGTTCTTCTGTACCCTAAACCAAAACACCTACTTGAAATGAGTATTGATATATTAATAGACAAAAACTGAAGAATGACTATGTATCCATAATGCACTGAATTGACCCTTTACATATTTTTATCCTTTCCCCAATTCCTATCTTTGGTGTCATAGATTTGAAATGTGCTTTCTAAGTTATTTTTTTACAGAGCTAATGTATTTTCTCCACCCAGAAATTCCTCCTTAACATTTTCATGATAATTCACATATACATACATTAGCAACAATTATTTGATTTTATTTATTTCAGTGTCACATTGCTCCTCATATATTTAATCTTCCCCCAACTTGTGTTTTTTCTGATTCATTTTTCACTAAGCTGGAGTGGTTCCTTAAAGTCGTGTTATCTTTTCTAAACTCTGGCATATCAAAAAATGCCTTTTTTTTTCCTTTCTCACATGTGAGAGATAGATGTGAGGATCAAATTCTAAAATCAGAGTCCTTTATTCTTACGATTATGTAAATAAAATTCTACTCTCAGAGCTTCCACTGTTGCGGAACAATCTGAGTCACTTCCTTCTTTAAGTTACCCATTATTTTTTCTCTTTTTTTTAATGTTATTTTTCTCTAGAAGCTTATAAGATTTTGATTTTATCCATGAAATTTTTAAGTGTCACCAGGAGCCCCAGGGCTCCTGTTATTGTTGTTAATTCTGTCTGGAGGTCAAGTGTATGCCTCTCCCTCTAAAGAACGCAAATGCACCAAGATGGCATAGCCATCAACTGTAAGCAGGGTCAAGTCCAGACACACAGTCAGCATTAGGGAGGTCTAGCACTAGGCAGCCAGTCTGAACCCTGGCACTGAGTTGCAGCAACTGCATTCCTGGAGGTTTGGGGGGGGACAAAGCAGAACCCTAATCCCTGACCCAAAGCCCCAGGAGACCAATGAGAAAGGAAACAAGTTGGGAATAGATACATAATGGGTGTAAAATATGGATCCAGTTACTGAAACCAGTGTATAAAATAGCAGAGTGATGACCAGGGTGAGCAGGCAATGTCACAGAGCCGTAGCATCAGTAAACAAGGAAGTGCCCTTTCAAGAATGCAAATGTCCTGGGGCGCCTGGGACGCTCAGTCAGTTAAGCATCTGACTTTAGCTCAGATCGTGATCTCACAGTTCATGGGTTTGAGCCCCACGTTGGGCTCTCTGCTGTCAGCATGGAGCCCATTTCAGATCCTCTGTCCCCCTCTCTCTTCTGCCCTTCCCCCGCTCTCTCTCTCTCTCTCTCTCTCTTTAAAATAAATAAACATTTTAAAAAAGGGTCAGTCTCAGAAATAAGAGTAATCTGATTCCATTCCTGCTATTCTTCAAGTTCAGATTTAATTAGTAGGTTTCATTAGAAGGTATTTTCTACGTTTTTCTTCCTTTTTTCCAGAATATAGGTGATTAAAATTCATGTAAGTCAAGATCTCCGCATGCACCTTAGTTTAAGCCTCCTCATCATTTCACCAATAGTAGCTGAAGAAGTGATTTTCCAAAAGCTTATCAGAGGGAAAGTTAGCCTCCACCCCAGGAAATTTGTGAGCAAACCAAATAGAACTATTCTCAGATAGCGAGACTATGAGACAATAAAATTCGACCACAGAGATATACTGAGTCATCCTCAAGAGACTCTAAACTCCCAGGTTCTTAAGCTGCAGGTTGGATGCCTTCGCTGCCTTGGAGGGGAAGTGACATAGCCATTTCCACTCTTACTTCATTGGCTAGACCGGGTCACATGTTCCCACCGAGGTACAAGGGAGAGTGGGAATGCAGTTGTTCCTATGAGAGGCGACGTTAACGTGTATACAAAGGCAGTCGTCCCCCCCAGCGAGTGTAGAAAAGACACCCTGACACTGAGGCTGAAGGTCAGACACGGGACTGGTAGTGAATTCACTAAAGTTATGCCCATCAGCAGGATTTCTCTTGGCAACACCAAAGTGTCAGGTTGTGCTTTCCATTAAAACACACACACAGGGGCAGCTGGGTGGCTCACTTGGTTAAGTGTCCCCACATCGGCTCAGGTCATGATCTCATGGTGTATGAATTCGAGCCCCGCGTAGGGCTCTGCACTGACCGTGCAGAGCCTGCCTGGGCTTCTCTCTCTCTCTGCCCCTCCCCCACTCACGTGTGTGTGTGTGTGTGTGTGTGTGTGTGTGTGTGCTCTCTCTCCCTGAAAATAAATAAAACTTACACACACACACACACACACACACACACCTACTTGACCCCCCTGACACCAGCAGTATACTTTCTCAACAATGGATTGCAAATGTTAGGGGTTTTTTACTTAATTTTTTTATTATTTTTTTAATGTTTATTTTTGAGGAAGAGACAGAGCACAAGCAGGGGAGGGGAAGAGAGGGAGGGAGACACAGAATCCAAAGCAGGCTCCAGGCTCCGAGCTATCAGCACAGAGCCCGACGGGGGGCTCGAACCCACGAACTGCGAGATCAGGACCTGAGCCCAAATCGGACACCCAACCGGCTGAGCCACCCAGGTGCCCTGCAAATGTTAGGTTTTAAGCTTGCACATTGGACTGCCGTTTGCCAAGGCTGACATCTACAACTCTCTTGAGTTTGTGATGTTAGATACGCAGAATAATAGTACTGGAGCCTTAGAAATAATCAAAATGAGTTAAGTGCAGATGTTGTTAAGCACCCTTTAGAATCATTGTCTGAAGTTTGTAGCTCATAGTTTTCCTTTAATTAAACTCTGCTTGCTCTATTCGGGTGTTTAAATTACACAGAATATGATGTTCTGTCAGATGCTCTTAAGGTTAATGTAGAATTTCCCTCACTAATTTCCGTCTTTCATTCAACATTTCTGTTCTGCTAACACAATGAGATGCAGTGAAATGAGGTTCCTTTCTTGGTGCTTTCTTAGCAATGTGAGGAGCACGGTGCATGCAATGCATGAACAGAGAATGAATTGTAAAGAAAGTTACTGCAAAGACATCCAGAGCCCTCATTTCTTGTAACCCTTCATGTTTGAGAAATTGAAAGACTTTCCTTGAAAAGGTTCAAGTGCTTCTACAAACCTGAAACCCCTCATCCAAAGCTAGCTCTCATCTCTGAGCAGGAGACAACGTGCACCTAAAATCATCAGACGAGGAGAGAAACTGAGGTTTGGGGCCGAGATAAACAGCAGGCACTCAGCTTGCCTTTGAGGGTCCTTGGTACACTTCTGGGCCCCAAAGACAGTGACTTAGCCAATTGGACAGTGGCTAAGTGGGAAAAGGTGAAGTCCAGACCAAACAAGATGAGTAATTAAGGGAGGAGAAGGAAGATCTTATACCCACAAGCACTGAAGAAGCCGCAGGCTTCATGCTGAAGGGAGATATTTTGTCGGTGTGTTAAATTTGAGGGCACAAATGAATGAGCTTGAACTTCACGGGAATAGCGATGAGAATTTTTGCTAAGCCTCTCTCTACTAATCAGCATAACAAGTGTTTTTATAATTTTATCTCTTTTCCATTCCCCCCCCCCGTTTCCTTTTGTCTTAATTTTTTTTAGTTTATTTATCTATTTTGAGGTGGGGAGGGGCAGAGAGAGAGGGAAAGAGAGAGTCCCAAGCAGGCTCCACTCTGTCAGCACAGAGCCCAACGTGGGGCCCGAACCCATGAACCGTGAGATCATGACCTGAGCCGCAATCAAGAGTAGGATGCTTAACCAACTGAGCCACCCAGATGCCTCTCCCCCCTTCTATTTCTTATCACCCCTTCCTCTTCTGTTGCGCTTTCTTGCTGTGACTTTCTGGATTTCCTTCTTTGTGAGTCAGTCTCATTGGTGACCAGAGGCACCAGACATGATTTAGCCTGGTTGGGAGTAGAGTAAAGCCGTCACTGAAATTCTTCCCATCTCTGAAATTCTGTATGACCCTTGACACACCTCATTTGGATGACTAAGTGCTTTATGGGAAAACATTGAAGAAGTGTTCACTGGGTCTTCTAGAGATGCTCAGGTACTCCATGCCCCGACACTGGGCCCTCTTGTGGGTCCATTGTCAAATGGGAATGAAGTGTCCCCGGTCTCTGAGCTGTCACCCTTACTGGAGCAGATGTGTCCATAGATATCCCGATGTAAGAGGCCAAGTGTTCCAAGTCAAGATCACTGAGTTCTCCTCTTCCTAGCTCTGACACTGTCTCCCTGAGGGTAGCCTTGGACAGTCTCTTACCTCTGGACCTCAGTTTGCTCATGTGAATTAAGACAGTTGACAAAGAAGGAAAATAAGTGTCAATTGCCTTGACAATCACCACTGATTGGAAGTGTCTGCTTGGGTCGTTGTGTTCAGAAAGGTTAATCTGGTTAAGAGTACTGGATTTATGGGGCACCTGGGCAGCTCAGTCGGTTAAGCGTCCAGCTCTTGATCTCAGCTCAAGTCATGATCTCATGGTCTGTGAGTTTATTAAGTAAATAAAAATAGTTTTAAAAAAGGAGTACTGGATTTGGAATCAAAATTTCCGGGACCCACTTACCACTTACCCGCTTAGCATGATACTTCTCTAAGACTCTGTCTCCCCACCCGTAGAATGAGAATAATATTACCCGCCTTACAGAGTACCATAAGGAACGCATTAGGCAATTCATGTAAACTCTATGGCACGACACCTTGTCGTGTGAGCCCATAATATATATGGCAAATTATCTGCATGGCCTTCAGCTCACTTAGAAGCTCATATCGATATTCAGCAGAATATCTGCCGTGGACAGAGAACTGGGGAGTGGCGCCCTACCAGTTAACATCCCTAGGCCAAGTACTTTCTAAGGTGCTTTCCAGCTCTCCAGTTAGGTTTCTGTGGATACCGAAACGGCACAGATGGAGGCTTAGCCACCTTAGCAGCATCTGTGATGGAATTTCTGGTAGGCGTAAGTGGTTTGTTGACAACTTTCCTTCTTGGCTACTTCAATTCAGTTCAGCCAGCTTTTGGAATTCTTTTAGGTACATGTGTCTTCCCACTCAAGAAACACATAAAACCAGGAGGTTAAAAAAAACAAAACAAAACAAAACAAACGGGTGATTATGTTGAACTTGTAGATTACCTCTACACCAAACTGATGAATATCAGTTGATTCATTCTTAACTGATTCTATGTTTTTATCCGTCTAATAAATCCAGTACTTTTTGCCCTCTGGGTGCAGATATCACTTCCAATCCAAGCCACTCAAACCCTCACTCTTCTGTAGCTTCTGGGAAAATCAGTCATTCAACATTTGTTTGAACGCCTATGTGTCAGGCGTTGTCATATCCGCTAAAGATACAAAATCATGTAAGCCGCGGCTCTTGGAGCTAAAGAGCACAGGATCCGAAAGACCAGTTCTAGTCGAATGCTTGAAGTTCTCCCGCCCTGATTCCATACATTGAACAATGAGTCCTTTATTCTTTATGGTCGGTATTCCAGCAGTCACTCATGTCCAGATTCCCTCTCCTTTCTGAGCACACAAACCACTGCATTCCCGCTCTCCCTTGCAGCTAGGAGGGAGCATGTGGCTAAGTGTAGCCAATGAAATACGAGTGGGAATGATTACGTGCCACTTCCCTGCAAAGCAGTTAAGATTAGGGGAAAGTCTCTGTGCTTTCCCTCTCCCTGACATCGGTGGTCTGGAAGCCTCCCCCCCCTCCCGCCTTGAAATGGTAGCATCACAAGGTAGACCATGCGCTGATCTGTGAACCTACCGTACCCCACGTCACTGCCTGTTTGTGCAGGACATGTAGACTGAGCAACTGGAAAGCCTTCTTGTGTTAAACCTCCGAGATTTTTAACATTCCGGCTATAGCGTAGTGCGGGCCGCACTTTCTTTTATTTTAAATAAAGGCTTCCAGGGGTGCCTGGGTGGCTCAGCCAGTTAAGCATCCGACTTCGGCTCAGGTCATGATCTCACGGTCCGTGAGTTCGAGCCCCGCGTCGGGCTCTGTGCTGACAGCTCAGAGCCTGGAGCCTGCTTCAGAGTCTGTGTCTCCCTCTCTCTCTGACCCTCCCCCGTTCATGCTCTGTCTCGCTCTGTCTCAAAAATAAATAAAACATTAAAAAAATTTTTTTTAAATAAATAAAGGCTTCCAGCCGCAGACAGAACATACACTCACCTATGCATATTAACTACCTTCTCTTCTTGGAACCAAATGTTTGAGGTTGAAGATTATTTAAAACGTCACTTGTGCTATATGGGGCACAGGCTAAAACACCAAGAAAATTTCAATCCTGTCACCAAATATGTCTCCGTCCTATGTATATTTTATACACAGCAGTGCTTTTATATAATTGCTTAGCTTATTTGTTAATACTAGTAAATTGGATGAATTATTTTTAGTATATTTAATACTACAGTGGGCACATTTTGTGTTGTGGTAAATAAATCCAAGTCTTCAAATCCTTTCCAAAGAAAACGCTTTTTTACTGAGTTTTCGAGTTGAAGAATAACCTGTGTTGATAATATAGGGCTTGGTTATGAGAAGCTGACTTGAGAGTATAACACAGTATCACAAATCTCTAGATCACAAGCAAATCGAAGGTCATTTTCTCTACAGTATATTGCTGCGTGGGTTATTATAAACCACTGCAACTGATTTCCCACTATTATTAAAAATTTTTAAGTTTATTTATTTATTTTGAGAAAGAGAGAGAGACAGCAGTGGAGAGGCAGAGAGAAAGAGAGAGAATTCCAAGCAGGCTCCACACTGTCAGCACAGAGCCCGATGTGGGGCTCAAACTCATGAACGGTGGTGACATCATGACCTGAGCCCAAACCAAGAGGCAGACGCCTAACCGACTGAGCTACCCAGGTGCCCCTCCCAGTATTATTAAACTTGTACAACTACTCTTTCATAATTAGAAAATTTCTGAGTACAGGTGGTCCCCAACTTACAATAGTTCAACTTTTAAGTTTATTTTTTGAGAGAAAGAGAGAGTAAGCATGCGTGGGGGAGGGGCAGAGAAAGAGGGAGAGAGAGAGAGGATCCCAAGCAGGCTCAGCACTGTCGGCACAGAGCCCAATGCGGGTCTCAAACTCACGAACCATGAGATCACGACCTGAGCTGAAGTTGGAAGCTTAACCAACTGAGCCCCCCAGGGGCCCTGCAATGGTTCAATTTTGACTAGCGATAGGCAGTCAGATCCTCTCTTGTGATTCTGGGCAGGGGGCAGCCATACGATCACGAGGGTCAACAACTGAAACACTTACAACCCTTGTGTCTCCCCACGACCCTTCTGCTTTTCACTTTCAGTAGAGTATGCAATCAATTACAAGAAATAGTCAACACTTTATTATCAAATAGGCTTTGTGTTAAATGACTTTGCCCAACCGTAGGCTCATGTAAGTGTTCTGAGCCCATGTAAGGTAGGCTAAGCTAAGCTATGATGTTCAGTGGGTTAGGTGTATTAAATGCATTACTGACTTAATATTTTCAACTTACAATAGGTTTATTGAGATGTAACCCCATTTTAAGTTGAGAAAGGTCTCTATTCAAAATATTTGACTCCTCTTTTGCAAAGAAAGAGTCATAAATGTATAAACAACTGGTAAATATTAAATAAAGTTAGAGGCATCCAGCATTTCTATATACTAATAAGTGATATAATAAGTTTTAAAATACATTTACACGTGCATGTTGATTTCGCATGTATTGATAATTGAAAAAAGACGAAACAAAGGAAGTTCTTTTCCTTTTATTATTATTTGTTTTCAGTATCAGGTGGGGATGTAGCTACAGAAAATCAAACTCCAGGTGAAAATGGAAACATTCAGTAAAACACTTGCATGTTTGCTTCTCCATACCACTGCATGACTGTTCAGAGACATCTGTGTAATTGGTAACATCCTAAACTTTCATATTCAACTCATGAAACTTACAACCTACTTGTGTATACATGACAGGAAACTAGAAAACAATCCACAGCCAAGCTCCTACCTTTGTTAAAGTCTTATTCCCTTGCATCCAAGTAAATTCTATGCTTAGGGGTCTCTCTATATGAGCTCCTTGAGTTTTGCCCAGTATCTGTCTCTACCCCCAGCACATCCCTGTCTCACCAAAGTATCCTCTGCCCTGGACCCAGTAATCTTCACCCCTTCCATGGTCCTACATTAACAGCAGGTGTAATGTCCAAGCTCCTAATCATACTACTCAAGTTCCTCTGGAACCTGGCCCTGGCTACCTCTCCAGACTCAGCTACTCTCCTGTCCCCAACAAAATACCCCATGTGAGGTTTATCAAAGTGTGATCCACAAAATGACCATATGAGATCCGGCTTGGATGTCAGCACCTCAGGGAAGCCTTCTCCAAATCCCCAAGTAGGATTGGATGCCCCTCTTTGGTGCTCATTCCCTTTACAGCACTCAGCACAGAACAATTGTCTTTCTCTTTGTCTATTTTCTCCATAAAGCCCAGGAGCTCTATGAGAGCAGGAACCCTTGCCTCTTCTCTGTACTTGCCTACTTCCTAGCCGTGATCCTGGGTGTTATAGAATGAGGAGGCAACATGGAATTGTGCCTTGCTAACCATTTGGTAGCTGCAGGCATAAAACACAGGGCCGATGGTGTGCTGGAACCACATCACATCAGCTTGTGAGAGCCAGCTATGCACAATTCTTCCCAAGTCTTCATATAGTGACATCCATTTGGTGGCTTGAAAGTATCTATGGTAGCTGCAAATGCCACCCAAATTGCTACACGGTACAAATCATGTTTATTTTTCCTTCTAGTGATCTGATTGTTTCCATTTACATTCACATTGCTGCAAAAATATTCATGTCTACTTTGGTAAAGTGGCAAATGGTGCAAATATACCACAGATTCAAGTTAGATAAGCTCAGCTACATCAGGATTTGAAAACCAAAAATAACGCTTTTGTCATTTAAAATTTGATGCTTTCCCAGTCACAGCTTCACGACTGGTTTGAGAAGGATTTGTGATTTTCTTCAGTAATGACTGCCTAAGAATCTGAGTAATTGATGACTCTGTGTATAGTAACTATGTCGATTTTGTTAATTTTGTCATCTTAACAACCACATCAGATTAATTGTGCAGGAATTCCATAAATATTAGCATGTATTTTGGGGAGTGGTGGTGTTTATGACAAATGGGAAAACACATTTATTTCGTTCTAACAAAAAGCAGTGAGTCTGTACCCGACCAGCTATCTCTGAAACATCCTCCAAATAAAAGTTTCAGGCCAATAGGCCTTCTACCAGATAGAAGGGGTTTTTTCCCCAAGTTTTTATTTCAATTCCAGCTGGTTAACGTACAGTGCAACATTAGGTTCAGATGTAGGACCAGATCAAAGTTTGCACAGATCTTAAAGTACCCATTTCTCCCATTGTGTTATGAAAATACCAGATGGGGACTGCTCTGAGTTTTAACGGGAATGGTTCTCTCCCTACCACTTTCCATGGCTTGTAAATAGACTCAGAAAAGGATTCAAGTGAAAAGCATGATTTCAGACTGTGAACTGTGTCAGAAACGTCCTAGAGAATCTCAAAAGCTAAACGTTTTCTATGACACAGTTTAGTAGTTCCCCAAAATCACTGTTGCTGGCCACCCGAGATGCATCAGAATCACCTGGGGAGCTGGTTACACATACATATCCCTGTGCCCCACAACAAGAGGGTCTATGGTGAGCCCTGGGACTCTATATTTTTTACAAGCTCCCCAGATAATTCCAGTCTATTGATTGTAATTTTTGACCCTAAGTCCCCTCTTGGAAACATTTTGTTTTAGTTTACAAGTTTGTCTTCCTTTTACTTTACAACGCACACTCTCAGATTTGAGTAATGGCCATGAAGAGAAGCCAGAATTCATCAGTAACATTAACAAATGGCCAAAAAAGGGTTTTACTACAGAATGCAAAGTATTGCGCTTACACGTGAGAAATGAAAGGGAAGTGGGAGCAATTATCTCAATAATTTAGCTTCTCTTCCCTGATGACCCACCCACATAATTGAAGGGCAGGTGGTCTAATCATTGATTTTTCCAGATGATTTTCCAACTCTTCTTCTTGAATATGTACAGCTATTCTTTTCCTTTTTTTAATATTTATTTATTTTTGAGAGAGAGTGTACAGCTATTCTTAAATTGAAACAACGTGGGCTTCCTGCGACGACTCCTCTGTGCAAATCTTTGCTTATTGCCACAAGACAGAACCACTCCTTAATGATTTCGAAGCCAGTTGCAAATTTGGAATTTATTGGCAGAATGGCAACTTAGTGTGTCAAAAAATACACCATTTCTTTTCTGGACAGTTTTTCCTTATCTCAGTGGAGTTTGCCTTTGCATTCACTTCAAGAATTACATGTGGATTTTAAAAGTATGTGATGGACCACACAGGAGCTATGAGTTAATACTCTACTTTAGAATGTCATTCTCTTAGAACATAAACACTTGTAACAGAAACACAGGGTGTTTTCTTTAGCGCCCATAAGTGCATAACCATTCTCACTTTTGTATTTGGTGGCACTTTTTCTTTGAAAATGATGTTTCTCTGCTCTAAAGCCATAGATTTCTTATGCTACCCTGTTGTTGAATGCCTCCAGATGTCATTATAGCAACATGTGATCTTTGTCTTAATTCATAAAACGTTTTAAAAATTCATGCCAACACTTGGAATCCCTAGGAGCACCCTATTTCTGGAAATAACAATATTAAGACTTAAAATCATGGGTAACAATATTTAAATACAGGAAATAATTTGACTGTGGGTTGTGTTTTTTGGGTTTTGGTTTGGTTTTTTTCTTTTTTCTTTCTTTCTTTTTTATCTACATCAGTGACTTTATCGCCTTGGTTCTATGGTTCGAATGTCTTGTCCAGAGCCATTCATTTAATTACTTTTTCAAAACATTCATAACACAACATGGCTATAACTATACAGCTTCTGACCTTTACTGGAATTATAATGAAGATCAATTATAGTGTTTGATCTGGCCTTCCTTTCTAAGTGTTACCATTAATTCAAATTAAAATGCTATGTCAACGTGCTTCCTACCATACATGGAAACGAAGACCTCTTTTATTGACAGTAGGGACAATTTGGGATGATAAGGATAAGAGTAGATTACGTTATCTTTATTTTCACAAAAACTCAAGTCAAAGGTTAAAATCATCAGAATATTACAAATATTTTGGAAACTAAAATAAGACATAGGAATTAGACATTAGTCACAAATAAATATACTATGGTAGGGTGGAAAGAGTCTTGTTGCAAAATACAAGAGCCTTGAGTTCTAATTGACGCTAGGCTACTATCAAGCTGTGTGACTTTGGAAAAACTGTTTAATTTCTCTGAGCATCAGCTTTCTTGGTCATTACATAAGGCTATTGGATTGGATCATCCCTTCACTCTTATGGGACCCTAGTGATTTGGATGGCGGAAAGTAAAATCACTTAAAATTAGTAAACTATAGTGGTTGGAAGTCATTTCAGCATGATAGTTTGAGGCCACAGAGGGTTGGAAACATGAGAGCAAATGTTTTCAAAGATTTTATTCAAGAACAAGCTGGAAATAGTTGTTGATCATGACACTATAGAGTTATCTATAGCCCAGAATTACAGCTAGCAAGGTCCTTAGAATAAGAGCGACATATCTAGAAAGAAGCCCATAAAGTAGAAATAGTGGGAAAAAATACTTTTAGGTTGATTAAAGACAAAAATAGCACTGCGACCCAATTTGGATTCAGTTTACAAAAATAATTGTAATGCGCTTCAATCTAAAGTGGTTGTTCCTTCTGGGCAAAGGCAAAAGTTGAAAAAAATTGACAAAATTTAAAAATAGGTCAAGAACTACCAAATGTATGGTTCCCATCCCAGACTGTGAAAGTGTGAAAAATGAATCGGAATACAGATACAGAAAATGCATATATAATTTGAAGAAGAGACTCAGCTGAGAAACATGAGGTGCAGATTTAGAATCTAGCTCATCTTTGAGATTTAAATACTCATGATGGATTTCCACTAGCTGGAAATAATAGAATGGAGAGTATTTAATAAAAAGAGCCCTTTCAGAAAAATAAGTACTTAAGCAGTGCTACAGAATGACTTCAGTTCAGCACAAACACATAGAAATTTCACCAGTTTGCTTCCCTTCATAGACGAATCATCTTTTTGTTGGGTGGGAGGGGTCAAGGAGGGAGTAGCATAATTCAGTCAAAAAGTCACTGGCCAAGTTTAAGACCTACATAGATCCTTTCAATTATAAAATATCCCCTTATTTCAGGCAATGTGAAATTGTGAATCTCAGAAATACGGTGATTGGTGTACTTTTCCTCTCTCCCTCTTCCCCAGCTCATTTATTCTATTCAATACCTCCATCCTTTTGTAATTATTTCTGGTGAGAAAGGGGTCACCACTGACCCCTTGGGTCTGATCAATCCCCAACCAATCTTTGTCTAAATAGAATTTATCTTTGAACCACATCCTTAAACCTTTAAATTATTTTCATAGCCCTTTTTAGCTTCCCTCTTTCCTACTGTATAGCAGGTTAGGATTGACAACCTAGCTCTGCCACTAAATAGCTTGATGACCCTGGAAAATCATTCTCCTATGGTCCTCAATTCCCTCATCTATAAAATGAACATCCATAAGGTCCCATTTTGGTCCATAGTTTGATGGATTATATTTGTACCATCTTATATGGATATCACTTGTGTGCTTTGTTCACCGTCTTTATACTTCTGCGGTCCTTTTGGGGATTCAGTATGCATTTATTCATGGGCAACATCCCAAGAGAAGCAGACACTTTCGTGTGAACTCAGAAATTAACACAATCCGGTTATTCAAATCACACATTTAACCATTTGCTCATTCAACAAACATTTACTAAGACCCTACTAAGTGCCACTAGGGTGGAGAACTCCAAATACAGTGAAAGAACAAACAAGAAAAACGTAAAATTATAATACAGTGTGATAAGGGCTGTGACAGGGACACAGGTCCTAAAGAACAGAAAAGGAGCAAAACTTGAGAGGTTTTCTAATGATATAAAATTTAGGAGAGGTTTTTGAAATATACCACTAGTTTATCAATTTCTGTTTTGAAAATTTATAGCCAAAATGGTGAAGAGGTAGCTTTTATTTTACAGGCATTTAAATGGGAATACATCTAAAGTAAGGCTAATGTGAATATTCAGCAGGCTCACTGGAGTCAATAAATCATGTTTCTTTGAAAGTATCAACCATAAACAAACAGGAACGTACTAACCAGAAGCAATGACAAGAAGAGAGAAAAAAGAATATGTCTGCACTATCCCGGAACCACACTGAATATGCACTTTGAAAGGTGAACTAAGGATGCATTCATTGAAACCACAAAGAGAACCGTACGTTTGCTGGATTTGAGTACCTTGTCTTTTTGTATGATTAATTATTCCCGTCAACTTCAAATCTGAAAATATGGAGGGAAAATATAGGGTGCCTCTAGAGAAGGACTGGGGGAAATTCCTATAGATCTTCCCCCAACCTCATTTTTAATAAAATAACCACATTTCTCTGTTAAGTTTGTTAGCTCAGGAAAGAAAGGAGTGTGAACTGAACATTTCAATAATGTCTACAGAAGTAGAACACGGAGACAATTATCTAATAGGATCTAGGGATGGAGACTTCTAGAAAAGCAGAAGGAAATTGGCCTGTGTCACCTCTGTAAGTTGTCTACAGTGATTATGTTGCTTCACCAAACTTTCACCTCCCCATTTTACTTTCTAGTTGATCCCACAGTCCAAAAATACACCCCCTGCTGAGTCCTCATGGGAAAAGGCAGTATTAAACTGATAGGCAGTATTAAATATGCAGTATTAAAACAATCATCCAGATAATTCCAGACTATAGATCCCAGCTGGGACATCTTTGAAGAAAAGGTACTTGTTCCCTTCATTTTTGTGAAAGTATAGTTTTGGGGTGTGGCAGATGCCTCTGATTCTCCATGTGACGTGTTCAGAACACGTCTGATTTCACCTACAGCCGCGGTGGACACTTTTGTGTGAACTCAGAGTCATCTCATGTGGCAGCATCCTACCTCAAAAGCTTGCCATGTTGTCTTTCTGCTTTTTTCCCAGGGCTTTCCCCAGTGGCAAGGGGATAAGAATATTCCTTCCACATACGAAAGATGTGAGATTATGATTCCCAAGAACCATCCTTAACCAATGAGAGACAAAGCCCAGTGGGTGCATTGTCCTACCTCTGTCAAGTGGACAATTCTGACAGGAATTCTGTACACTTTTCGGGAGATCCCAACATAGTTGGGACCCTACTGCCTACTGTAGTGGTCTCAATCACACATTGGTTTTTCCTCCTAACCTGACCTCCTCTCTCTGCTCCCTTACTCCTGCTCTTGGAATTAACTCCCAGGTAAACCACCTGTACTTGGAGCCCTGTCTTTAGCTCTACATTCAGGAGAACCTAAAATAAGATAGTATGGTAGAGAAATTGTCCCGTGTTCATCATAGTTTCCCCTTCCTGGGTTTGAATGAAAACACCATTCACCGTCCTTCCTAAAGTACCGCTAAGGTCCCTATGACACAATTCTGAACACTGGAATGTCAACAGAAGTGACTTAATCTGTTAAAAAACATCCTCTGCAGTATTGCGACCCGCTTTTCCCCTTTCTTGGAAACCTGAGGCTTACATGTTCCAAAGAGCATAGTCACAAAATGGAGGACAGCCATCTGAGCTGAATAGGCCTTTGTTTGAATGAGAAATAAATGTTTGTTATGATAAATTACTGATATTCCATGCTAATTTGTTACTGAACATATTATTTCCTATTCCAATATACTTGGTTAATTGCAACATATCCTATACCGTATCTTAGATGGCCAAAAAAAAAAAAAAAAGATCTGCATATTTAAAGTTTAGAACCAGGCACCGAAGGTACTCAAACCATGTTAGTTTAGTTGAAAGTATGAATAGAGTAACGAATGAAGCCCACCCTGTATCTATCTATATATACAGCTTCATTTTATATACATACACTTGTATTATTATATATACAGCATAGTGTGTGTATATATATATATATATATATATAGTATCTATGTAAATGTACATATATTATGTGTATATATATATATATATATATACACACAATATTATCATTATGTTGCTAGCAACCTGCAAGCAGGGGTAAAGTCTCAAAAATTTTATCCTTAACACACAGAATGATCTCAATAGTTTCTTAAGGACTGATGAATATTTCGGCATTCAAAACACCCTTCTAAAGAGAACTACATTATTGCTTTAAAAAATAAAAAGCTGTCAGTTCAAATAAATATATATTTTAGGAAACCAAATACATTTGAGGTATTTTGAGGGTATGGTGTTAGCCAGTTTGAAAAAACAACAACAACAACAACTAGTCAATTCTGTTAAACCACCTGAAGGGTTTCTGTTTGTTTTATTTTGTCTTAACAAAATACCCCAGTTTGATTTAATCAACCAGTTATTTATTTTTTTTTTTTGGTGCTGTCCAGAGACAGTAAAATGGAATTTTGCTAGATTTATAGTTCTTTTTAATTTTTTTCCAATAGTTCTGAAGTTTTGTCTTGCTTGTAATCAATGCACTATAAAGAATTTTTGAATAAGTCACTCAAATCTTAATTATTGAATCTTAAGATAACTTAAAGAATTGTGGACTTAACTCCCCTTTTGTGCTATCTATGCAGAAGAGCTTTGGCAAACCTATTCAAAATGTTAATGAAAAATGTTGAAGGATAGTAAACTGCTTAGAGAAACAAATGCTTCCAAGGACATTAGCAAAATCAACTTGAATACAAACAATGAGTCGGTTACAAATTATCCTTATCTATTAATTAAAATAAAGCTCATTGAATGTTCTGTTAGACTATGCTTTAGTGATATTATTGAAATTAGTTTAGGGCAATAAAATTTATATAGATAAAGTGAATTCTAAATACTGAAGACATTTCACCAATTCAGACTAGCCATCTCTCTAATGAGTCTGACTCGACAGGGCTTTGCAATGTCTGAAGAAAGGTAATTTGGAGGAACTAATGTGGTCTTTATTGATTTTTCACACTGCCAAGTTTTTATCTTCGGAATACTTGGGCCTTATCTGTATAGATATGTGCGTACATTTACCTTCGGGGAAATACTCAGAAGTTTCTACTTAGCCTAATCCCAATTTAGTCTCCACATCCTTTGGTTCATGGGACCATTTTTATTAGTGAGTAGTAACTGATGTGAATGAAAGTTTCCATTTTCTTCAGATCACTTGCAAATATATGTGTCTCTCCTAGTCAGATAAAAGAGACAAGCAATGTGTCCTGGACAGAGTATTTAGTTAATCGAAAATAAGGCAGACACTGTTGCACTTTAGGGAACTCTTTCTCTACAGGGGCTCTTCCATTGTGAAGGGTACGGTCCTGTCCGTATTTGCACATGCGTTCACATGAAAAGCATTATTGGAGACCAACAATATGGGCTTGTTTTGAACCTTGCCTACACGTCACATCAGTATAATCTGTGGAAGTCTTACTGCCAACATGTGCTATTCAGTTTGATCTTGGGAGTTTTCTGGCACATTGAACATGACATTTATTTAAGTGTTAGATTTGTATTGTGCTTTTCTGACCGAAAGCTCAAAGAACCAAGTGCAGTGGAATGATTTGACGCTAGACATCTGGTCTCAGTATAATCATGATGACAGGTTCCATGCAGCTATCAAATTGGAATTCCTGACTTTGCGGCTAAGGGCGTTTACGCTGAAAAATCTAAGAATCTTTGTGTTTGTTTGTTTTGTTTTTTAATTTTTGAGAGAGAGACTGAGAGCACGAGCAGGGGAGGGGCAGAGAGAGAGAGGGAGACACAGAACCCGTAGCAGGCTCCAGGCTCCGGGGCTCAAACTCACTAACCGTGAGATCATGACCTAAGCCAAAGTCAAATGCTTAACCAACTGAGCCACCCACGTGCCCCTGAAAAGTCTAAGAATCTTAAAGGGGTTCAGCTTCATAAATTAATCAACATAATACAACTTGACAAAAGGCAAACATTAAAAAGGCTCGAATTCTGTGTTTTGCTACCACTTGGCTTAGCTTCTTTGTTGTTAAGCATTTTGCTCAGGTAAGAATATCTGGAAAGGGCTTACTCTCCAAAGGAAAGCAATGTTGTGTAGACTCTGGAAAAAACAAGCCAGAAGTAAAATGAATTCTATGCTGGGGCATATAAATTTACCATAAGTCATGCAAATGAGAAGGTGATGCACCTGTGAGGTGATGAGGAACCTATAATAGAATCTTCTTAGAGGACAGCAAGACAGTGAAGATTAGGAACGGGATGGATTACATAATGGAATTTCTGATTACACTTGAATAAATGCGCTGCAGAATTTTCAGCTACTGTATAGTTATGAAGTATTAGACTGTATAGCATGCGGTCTCACTCGTCGTCATTTAGGACAGAAAGTGCTCTACAAAATAATAAGCCAAAATCTACCAGTATAACTATAGTTTAAAGGACACTTTTGTGAGAGATGCTTTAAAAAGTTATCAAAAAGGCATGCTGGTTCAGGAAGGACAAAGTCATAGAGTAAAATTCTGTGACAAATGTGCGTTTGTGGAAGGATTCCAGAATATCAACTGATTCAGGAACCATACGTCTCTTAGAACCAAAAACTTCAAAAATGCAAGAATAAAAATACATTCACCAGGACCATTCTGAAATGATAAGTAGGTAAAGGGGGGAAAGATAATGGCGTGACCATCACTGGACTTTACTTGGCCCATCTAACATTTTCTCCAGGGTTCATCTCTGTTTGCTGTATTTCTCTTACCCAGATATCACAGTCTCTAAAATGCCATCACCAACATTATTAGTTTTAACTACCCTCCTTATCAAGATCTGTGTTGCAAGTAAGGAGAAACCAGCATGAAGTCATACCAACGCGTATTTGCATCTTGACATTTGACGTTGGCCAAGCTACTCGATCTCCCTGAAATTGGTGTGCTCATCAGAATGATGAGATGATAGAGTGGCGGTGACAGCCCCTCCATCAATAGGTTGGTGTGAGAATTACGTGAGATAATCCGTGTCAAGGGTGTGGCAGTTTCCGGCACCCTCCACCTTGTTTTTCATACCATTTCATGTTAACGGGGCGTGTACCTGAAAGGAAGTCTCTGCGTGTGTGTATCTCCATCCACGTAACTGCGTGTGAATGCCCGTGAGACGAAGGTCACCACCTTTGACACAGCACGTGTGGCCTTCCACAGCAGTTGGCCAATTTTGTTAAGGGGGCAGACTCTGAGGCCTGAATGCCAGGGTTCCAAGCTGTGACTGACTAGCTGTGGGGCCTGTATAAGGTGATCAGTCTTGCTCTGTCTCAGTCTCTTCATTTGTACTGTAGGGATGAGCATCCCCCCCCCCCCATCACTGGGCTCTCATGAGGATTAAGTTCAATTTTGTACATAAAGCTCTTAACACCTTCACCACACAGTTAGTGCCCGGGGCACTATCATTCGGTTTTATTATGAGCGGATACTTACTATGTGCAATACCAGAATAGGCGGGTGTATAAAGGGAGTGAGGAGGGCCCTCGCGGTTGACACGTTTAGAGAATTCATTCAACATTAATTTTTTTGCTCACGTACATCTGCATTGGATGCTGTTGTAGGCGCTGGGGATCTGGTAGAAGGCAAAAAAAGACAAAATCCCTGCCTTCAAAATGCTGGCATCGACCAACTGAGGAATATCTTCACTATGCATCACTTTGGTAGGGGAGTCCTGAGAACAATTGAGAATTAAAACGCAGGGCGCCTGGCTGGCTCAGTCAGTTGAGCATCTGACTTCGGCTCAGGTCATGATCTCACGGTGCGTGGGTTGGAGCCCCACATCGGGTGAGCACGAGCCCTGCTTCTCCCTCTCTCTCCTCCCTCCCCCCCCACCCCACCCCTCGTGGGATTCTGCCCCTCGCTCACTTGCACCCTCTCTCTCTCAAAATAGACAAATAAATAAAATGCAGTGCAATGATAAGTGAGAGCACAGGGAAGGGGTAAACGAAGAGAAGGGGCACTTGACCCAGTTTTGTGCAAGGAAAAGTGAGGCAAGCTTCCTGGTGGTAGTAAAGTCTATGCTGAGCCTTGTAGCACTTACTTATTGATTGAACAAGCTCTTACATAATGCCTGCTGTGTGCCAGGGGAATTGTTCTAAGCGCTTTACAAATGAGCTATTACTGTTTTAATTTCATTTAATTCATTTACTTTTCCTAATAACACCGTGACGCGGGGAAACTGAAGCACCCCTGGGTTAAGTAACTTGCCCAAAGTCGAGAAACTAGAAGGTGGTTCCATAGTTCGCCCTCCTAACCGCAGTGTGCTATGATGTTTCTCCCCCTCGCTAGGTTTTAGAAGGTGTGTGTTGGGGTGAGCTGGGGTGCAAAGGAATCAAGCGTAGGAGGAGCACTCAGTAGCCCACGGGAGCCTGGGAGACGTTTGACGTCAGTGGAGTAATGGAAAGGAATCCGAAGGAAGATCAGAAAAAGACAAGGGAGAGTGATTATGAAGATTCTAGAAAGCCACGAGGGGGATTTTGTAATTTTGTATAACACGTATAGTTAGCAGTATATGACGATACGTTATAATGCCCTGTTTTTATGACGCAAGTATATTTTACAGCTTCTGATAAAGATCAAGGGACATGATTATTAGTTAATTTATTTGCGGTTTTCATGGTGATTATTTGTACTTAAGTTATCTCTGTTGTAAGTAACCGTGCATAAGGTTCTTGTTAGGAAAGCCTAGCATTCTAAGATAGTGTTGTCAAAGTTCATAAATAACAGAGGTAAAATGAATGAATCACTGAAGTAGTAATTAGTAAAAGTTTATTGTGCACACACCAAAAAGACAAGACCATTTGCCGACCAGGACTCAAACCAAAACATGGAAGGAGGCCCAGGAGTGCATTGTTATGAAGCAGCTTGTACAGTGAGAAGGCAGGGACTGACGATACTTCACAGCGACTGGTTCTAATATTAGAATTTTATTTATTTATTTATTTATTTTTAAGAGAGAGACAACACACGAGTAGGGGAGGGGCAGAGAGAGAGGGAGAGAGAGAGAATCCCAAGCAGGCTCTACACTGGCAGCACAGAGCCTGATGTGGGGCTCGAACCCACAAATAGTAAGATCATGACCTGAGCCGAGGTTAAGAGCCAGACGCTTAACCAACTGAGCCACCCAGGTACCCCTAATATTAGAATTTTCTTAAATGATAGGGAACTGGTCAGTGGTTATCTCACATTAACCTTGGGAAAGTTTAAGTTTGGCTTATGATTTCCAGGGGCATAGGCAAGAAATGACCCAAGTCAACTCAGTCTTATAAAATAAGCTAAATTAAGTTTTGTTTGTAGGAGCAAACTGGTTTTGTCAGCTCAGGGAATTTTCAAGGCTGGACTCTGTTTTTTTATTTTAACAATGGGATTGCCAAAGGGTAACCCAAATGATCAAAACAGAGCTAGCTTCCATGTTCAGGAAAAAACCTAACTCTGGTTTTCTTTTTTCCCATGAGCGATTTTATCTTTCCTCCGTATATACCCACAGCCCAGAGTAGACTCTTACTAAATACTCTTTGAATGACTGGAATTTCTACTTCATAGAAGGCTCTGGCTGGGGACGCGTACTTAGAACACTCAATAAAGTCTACAAATAAGATTTGTAACTAATGGACATTTAATAGATACTTAATAAAATACAAGCTGCTTTTGTTATAAAAGAAAGAGATGATCATGGAAAAATAATCAAGTTGCCTTAAGACGTATAAAAGAGAATAGTCTACTTCCTTCCCCCCCCACCAAAAATGCTAATCCTAGTACCAGAAATAACTGCTAAGTTTTTTTTGTGTGTAATTTGTCGAGAAATAATGTATAGAGATATAGAGTTGCACTTATCTATAAAATAGGATCATACCAACCCATACTCTAACGCAACTTGTCTTTTTCACGCCACAAAATATGTTAGGTATCTTTCTTATACATTTCCCTGAATATTGTTGTTCTTTTCCCTTCTAACATGGATGCCGCAACAGACATATTCTGTATCTGTAGTTGATCACGTGTGCAAATTTATCTGTGTAGCAAATGCCTAAAAGGCAAATCACTAAGTCAAAAGTTACATGTGCTTAAATTTTAAGAATTCCAATGTGTCCTTCAAAATACTTTTCCCCAATTGACAGTTCTATTAACACTGTGTGAATGCTTGCTTCTTCTCACCCTTTCCAGTTGTGTCCTCTCAAAACCACGTTTTATCTTGTCCAATCTGCGAGTTTAAAAATATTTTGTCATTTTGTATTGCCTAAATTATCGGCGAGCACGTGCATTTTTTAATATTCGTTCAATTCTTTTTAATATGATCTGCCTCACTCTCTCCTTTTGCCTATTATTATCAGGTTGCTTTTCCTTATTTATTCATGTATATGAGCTATTTCAATATTAAGAAAATTCGTGTCTTATCTGGCCTGGATGTGAGAAACCTTTCTTTCCAAATATGTCACTTTTATTTAGACTGTTACAATATCTTTGTCATGCAGACATTTTTAAGACTTATATAGTCAACTTAACATTCTTTTCTTTTTTCCACTTATGTTTTTTGTGTGTGCATGTGTTGGAAAGGTCTTCTCTCCAAGCATATATTTACATTTTCCTGTGTTTCCATCTGGTCTATTTGTGCTTTTTTCCATTCAAGTATTTGATCTGTGAGTTATACACTTCAGAGTAAGGAGGGAAGTAGGAAACAGGATTGACAGCTACCTCTAGAGACAGCTAGCCAGCTGCTCCGGTATCATTTCGCTGTTTTTCAGATATCGAGATATAATTCACGTATAACGTTTGTAAGTTTAAGGTGTACGATGTGATGATTCGATGCACATATATATTGTGAAACGATTGCCGCAATACGGTTGAGCTAACACACCCTTCGTCTCATATGATGACCATTTGTGTGTGTGTGTGTGGTGGTGGTGAGCACATTTAAGAGTTTCTCCGAGCCTCTTTCAAGTGCAAAATACAGTATTGTTAACTAGAGTCACCATGCTGTGTATCACATCCCCAGAATCGATTCCTCTTATAACTGGAAGTGTGTACCCTTTGACCAACGTCTCATTTCCCTCACCCCCTAGCACCTGACAACTACCAATCTACTGTTTCTATGAGGGGAGTTTTCTTTTTTCTTTTTTTTTCTTCGTTTTTCTCTTTAGATTCCACGTGTAAGCGGGATCATACAATATTTGTCTCTCCGTGTCTAGCTTATTTCACTTAGCATCATGTCTTCCGGGTCCATCCGCGTTGTCGCAGATGGCAAGCTTTCGTTCTCTTTTACCGCGGAATAATATTTCATTGCATATACATTGAATTTTCCCACTCTTAAAGATGCTACTTTACCGCAAACTACATGCCACAAGCGTTTGGATCTAGCTGGACTCTCTGTTCTGTTCATCAGTCAGCTCATGTCCCAGAGTCAGTTTTGATTATTGTTGATTTATGCAATGTTGTAGTATAGAATCATCCTAGGTCCCCTTCCTTGCTCTTCTTTTTCAGAAGATTCCTGTTCTCGGATTTTCTTATCCAGATGAACTTGAGAATCATTTTTAAGGGGCGCCTGGGTGGCTCAGTCAGTTAAGCGTCTGACTCTGGATTTCAGCTCAGGTCATGATCTCACAGTTTGTTAGTTCAAGCCCCGCATAGTTGGGCTCTGTGCTGACAGCTCAGAGCCTGGAGCCCACTTTGGAATCTGTGTCTCCCTTTCTCTCTGCTCCTCCCCTACTCACGCTCTTTCTCTCTCTCCTTCAAAACTAAATAAACATTCAAACAAAATTTAGAATCATTTTTCAGGTTGTATCTACAATGATGTTAGGGTTGGTTAGAATTGCCTATAATACATTGATCAATTTAAACAGAATCAATAATTTTGAATATTGAAGCTCATTACCCAACAATTTGATGTATGTTTCCACTTGCTTAACGCTACTTTTGGGGTGCCTGGGTGGCTCAGTCAGTTGAGCATCCGACTTTGGCTCAGGTCACGATCTCACGGTTTGTGGGTTCAGGCCCCACATCGGGCTCTCTCCTGTCAGTGCAGAGCCCGCTTTGGATCCTCTGTCTCCCTCTCTCTCTGCCCCTCCCCTGCTCTCGCATATGCTCTCTCTCTCATTAAAAATAATAATAATGCTGCTTTTAAGATCCTCGGTAAATTTTTATACTTCTTAGTTGATAAGTACTGTGCATTTCTTATGATATTTATGTCTAGGTCTTTTTAAATTTTATTTTCAGGGGCGCCTGGGTGGCTCAGTCGGTTAAGCGTCCGACTTCGGCTCAGGTCACGATCTCGCGGTATGTGAGTTCGAGCCTCGCATCCGGCTCTGTGCTGACTGCTCAGAGCCTGGAGCCTGTTTCAGAATCTGTGTCTGCCTCTCTCTCTGACCCTCCCCCGTTCATGCTCTGTCTCTCTCTGTCTCAGAAATGAATAAATGTTAAAATAAATAAATAAATAAATAAATAAATAAATTTTATTTTCAATAAAAACGCATATATTTCAGGTGTGCAACACTGCTGAATTAATACACATATATACACACCCAGTGAAATGATTGCTACAACCAAGCTAATTAACATATCATCTCCTCACATAGCTACCATTGTTTTGTGTATGAGAGCACCTGAAATCTACTCTTTTAGCAAATGTCCAGTACTTAATTACAATATTATTAACTGTAGTCACCATGCTGCACATTAGATCTCTAGACTGATTCATCCTACATAACTGCAACCTTCGAACCCTGTGACCAGTATCTCCCCAGTTTCCCCCACCTCCCCACCCCTGGTAACACTGTTCTACCTCTGCTTCTATTTATTTGACTTTTTCAGATTCTACATATTAGTGAGATCATACAGTTGTGTGTCTGTGTGTGTGTGTGTGTGTGTGTGTGTGGCATATTTCATTTAGCATGATACCGTGCAGGTTCATGTAGATTGCTGCAAATGTTAGGATCTCTTTCTTCTTTAAGGCTGAATCATATGCCTAGATGTCTTAAATCATATAGCTAATGACGACTGAGGTTTTTCTTCCATTATATTTCATACCTGGTTAGCTTGTATATATAGAAAAGCCACTGATTAATCTTATTGATTTTGTGATCAGAACCTCACTGAATTCTCCTATTGTTTCTAATAGGGTTTCAATTTATCCTCTTGGCTTTCCAAATGAAAAACCATGCCCATGTGGATATTTTTGTCACTTCTTTTCATTTCTTTCATTTGGCTAGTTGCATTAGCTAGTCCATCTAGGAAGGTATGTGGCCATGGTAGTCTTAGCTTTGCCTTGTTCCTCATCAGGCAGTTTTTCTGTCCATTTTATTCATTTTAATACCGTTTGGGTGCTCTGGAAGGATTGCTTATACTATTTATAAGGTTATAAGATTCCAGATTTCACTCACCTTACTGTTTTTTTTCTCCTTTTGGTAATATTGAAGGTTTATATTCTTTGTTTTTGTACTTGTATTTAACTTTCTAAATTTAAGTAATATGAAACATCTATTCGCTGACTTACCAAGTTAAATGATATATGTTGGTGTCTCTTCATGGATGAGGAAGATACTCTTTTTTTAATTTAAAAAAAATTTAATGTTTATTTGTGGGGGTTTTCTTTGAGAGAGAGAAAGATACAGAGCACGAGTGGGGTAGGGTTAGAGAGAGAGGGAGACACAGAATCCGAAGCAGGCTCCAGGCTCTGAGCTGTCAGCACAGAGCCCGACGTGGGGCTCAAACTGACAAACTGCAGGATCATGACCTGAGCTGAAGTTGGCTGCTTAACTGACTGAGCCACCCAGTCGCCCCTTTAATTTTTTTTAATGTTTATTTATATTTGAGAGAGACAGAGACAGAGACAGAGCGTGAACTGGGGAGGTGCAGAGAGAGACAGAGACAGAATCTGAAGCAGGCTTCAGGCTCTGAGCTGTCAGCAGAGAGCCCGATGCGGGGCTCAGACTCACGAACGGTGAGAGCATGACCTGAGCCGAAGTCGGCTGCTTAACCAACTGAGCCACCCAGGTGCCCCATAAAGAAGGTATTCTTAAACTTCCTCCCATTCTCCTCCTCCCTTACACATCCACATTTTTGTCAGCTCTATTACAATTTTTACATTGTCAGGGTTTATGTCATTTGTCTTATGTTCTATAATTATATTCCTATCAATTTTCATGTTAAATTCCAAATATCAGTGGAATCAATTCTTGATCCCAGCTCTTTCATACCATGGCTTCTCTGTTTTTTTGTTTGTTTGTTTGTTTGTTTGTTTTGGTTCTTTATTTTGCTTTACTCTTTGGGTTGACTGGCTTTTGTGTTTAAGTACATTTTTGCAAAAGGGATTCATGAGCGCTCCTGTTCTGGCAGAAACTCTACATATGTTGTGGTTTGAAATTGTGATCATTTCTTAGTTTCATGAAAGATGGAGGTTTCTCTTCTGTCTCTTGTTCTGTTTACCATCTTGGGGAGGATTCTACTGACGGAAATAGAGTGGAAATGTTACTAACCTGTCATCCTGTAGCAAAAGTCTCCTGAATTACTGCTTCTTGATTAACTGCTTCCTCCATAAAGTGATAAGTTCAAGAATGTTGGACTCCTAGATCTGCCGTGTTCTAACCATGGAGATTGGGGATATCACTTAATCTGTCTGAACTTCGGTTTCCTGATCTGCAATGTAGGGATTATAAAAGAGTGACCACATTTTGTTTTACTGGAAAGGTTCCATGTTATGCCTGTTGTCTGAGCTTAATTATTGATAGCTGTCATTTTATTCTCCAAAGTGTTCTGAGCAGTATGGAAAATAAAATGAATGGGCATTCGAATTATCATGGTGCCTACCTCACAGTGCTGCTGTGATGATTAAATGAAACACCACTTGGTGATTAACATAGCGCCTGGCACATCATTCATTCAATAAATGCTAGTCTCTCTATTTTATCGGGATTCGTCCCCCATCCAAACTCTATATTTGGAAAGAAATGTACAGTATCGCTCCAGGAGGAGCACTCTTCAATCTAGCTGCCAAGCAGTAGAAACGTCCTGACTCTTGTCAGCTTGGAGAGTTCCCATCATGGTATGCTCTGAGCCCTACCTCTGTGGCTGATTCAGGTTCCCAGGACCAAGCCAGCTGCAGAAGGAATCCAACGAAATTCTCTCTAGTAACCATCATGGTCTTTTTATATACCTTTCCACAGAGTAGAGGGAATACGGATTGTGCAAACTCTGCTTTTGTGCAGAAGTGAAAAGCATATGTTGGTTTCAAAATCTGAGTACACCGCAAGAGTTCAGGAAAGTTCAATGAGGGCATGAAGTAGAAATGTATGGACATTTACCTTTCCCTAGATAAACAGTGAAACGTAAGTCATCTGAATAATAAGAAACTACTTGAAACTATTTATCACTCCAATTTGTGGATATACGACTGAGAAGGCATTAGAGGTGGCAGGAGTTGGTCAAGCATCAAGGACCTCACTTCTATTTATTATGCTCATTTATCTATGTAAACCTCCTGGTGGAAATGGAAATGATTTTCCCGAAGAGCTGTGATGACTTTACTATTGTTACATAATTTGCATATCCTTTTGAATATGTTAGCATAAGGGAAGGACTGAGTTATATGGTACATTTGCCTCAAGGCAGAATATTGCTCATTAGCTAGTAGATAGGAAGAAAACTGATGGGCAAATCTAGAAATAGACAAAAGACTTCTCTAATCCTTTCTTGCTTCTAGATTTTCAAAACGTATGATTTTATTTATTTTAAAGATATCCAAATAATATCATTAAAACTAAATACAGGTGTCTATACTTATGCATATGTAAGGAAAATGAACGTAAACAATTTGCATACGAGTGCTCACTACATAACTGCTTTCTGGCTTGCTCGCATTTACCATTTCCGCATATGTTTATCTCTGCTTCCCTTATTTCATGAATACCTAAATAGAGTTAAGAAGCTCACCGATGGACAAAATATTGAAAGAACTTTTGCTCTCAACTATCTCTTTTCCCCCAATTATGTAGACTGTCTCTAAAAAGCTCACGTGTGATTCCATTTAATAAAATGCCAATATGGTCCATAAAAATTAAATTCCTCCAAATGTGCTTTGAGATGATTACTAAAAAGAATCTACATGGAATCACTTTGGTGGGTTTGCTTGAACTATTTCAGATAGAGCTATGTATTAAGATTGATACGATAAGATATCCCATGGATATATTGATTGTGGATAGCAAAATATATAACCATGTCACCCATCCCTTAAGTAACAGGCTAATTTTCATGTATTTTAAAGGATATTCTAAAAGTAGAGTAATTAAAATTAGTGACATTGGCTTAAGAATCAACAACACAATAATAGAAGAAATAAGCCTTCTTCCAAGAAGCCATTGTGTAATAAGAATTTAGCATGCAATGAAAGAAGCCTTAGAAACCAATTTGGACATGATGGGACATTTATTAAATCATGATGAATTAAATTATTATCTATTTCTGTAAGGTATTGTGCAAACATTAAAATTTTTATTTTTGAAGAACATGTAGTAACATAAAAACTTACGTCTGTGATGGATAGGCTCTAGGGTAGCCCCCCATCTCCGATTCCTTTTTCCTGGTGTTAACACTTTTGTATCCCCTTGAGTGTGGGCAGCACCTATGACTTTCATCTATCCAATAAATAAGGCATAGGTGATGGGATATCACTTCTTTGGTAATGTTACAGTTTGTAGCATCAGTCTTGCTTGGAGACTCTCTCTTCCTGGTTTTGAAGAAGCAATCTGGCATATTTTGAGATTTCCCTATGGAGAGAGCCACATGGCCAGGAAGTGGAAGGGGTCACCAGCAGGTGGCCAGTCTAGCAGCCTGCAAGAAAGCGACTGCCACCAACAACCACTTGCACTGGAAAGGCACATTCTTCCCCAGATGAGCCTCAGATAAAACCACACACCGGCTGCCGTCTTGATTGCAACTTTGTGAAACTCTGAAAGAGATGATCCGCTTAAGCTATGACCAAACTCCTGATCCACAGAAACTGTGCGATAACGATGTGTGGTTTTGAGTTAACCATGAACTTTGTGGTGATATTGTCATTTGGCAATAGCTAACTAATACGCTATCAAAGTATTACATTTAAAAAGCAGGATTAAAAAATTCTATGTATTGTATGTGTCACTCAGCTTTGCTGCAGAAAACCCCCCAAAACTCAGTAGCTTACGAACACGCGCTATTTCCAAGTTGCATTACATGTTGGTGGTTGCAGGGCAGCTGTGGCTGCTGTGACTCTGCTTCATTTTCCTTTCTTCTGCTCGACTCCGTTCCAGGTACTGATTCTGGTATCCTGACTAAAAGAGCAGCCCCCGGGCCAGGCATTCCCATTTCTTGTGTCAAAGAGGAAGAACATGAACCAGGAGCTGTATGTGAGCCATTCAATTGCGTTGAACACTTCTGCTCAGATGGTGTTTATATTTCATTGGTTTGTTATAGTTGTAGGACCCAAGGCCCCATCTCCTGGCTGTTAACTGGGGGACCATTCTCATCTCCTAGAGGCCTCTTGCAGTTCTGGTCTTCAGGCCCCATCACAGCATCCTAGTGAGCGGTAAGATTCCTCGCATTGAATCTCTTTCAGGCATCAAATCTCTCTCCACTTCTGCTACCAGCCAGAGAAACTCACTGCTTTTAAGAGGCTCACCTGATGGGGCCAGGCCCACCCAGATAATCTTCATATTTTTCAAGGTTAGTTTATTTAGGACTTTCATTAGGTGTGCAAAAAATCCTTTCCCAGCAGTATCTAGATTAGCGCCTTGAAATCAGATCAAGCCATTTTCAAATCATGGTTCGTTCGCTTACCTATGTGTACTTTGGATAACTTATTTAACATGTAAGTATAATAGTAACTAACTCATTTGGTTGTTTGGGAGACTAAGGGGGAGAAAGTCTGTAATGTCCCTGGCAAAGCTTCTGACATAAAGCTCTCCAGAATTGGAAGCTCGAATATTGATTTTATAGTAAATTTTGCATCAAATAAATTCCTGATATTGATATGGTGAGTGAAGAATGTCAGTAGGATAGGTTTCTCTCTTCTTCTTCTTCTTCTTCTTCTTCTCCCTCCTCCTTACCCCCTCCCCCTGCCCCATCTGGAAATATATACTTTGTATGTCTTTAGTACTTGGATTGCCACCTGTTTACCAAGGCTTCATAATTAAAAATTATTATAAAAAGTTCAGGATTCCATCTGTATCACATCAGTGTATTTCTTACTGTTGGCAAGGAGGTTGGGTGCAAAAAGATATGAGATGTTTCCTTACCCGGGCTAAGAGTTTTTCTTCACAGTGCCTTGCAGCCTGTGCCAAAACAGGCATGAGACACCTGGTCTGAAATCAACTCCATCTTTTCCATAAAGGATTACGAATCATTGTCATTTCATTTCCAGGACGACTGCTTCACTTTTTTAAAGTGAATTCTTCTTGGAAATATGATCAACAATCAATGAAGGAAAGGTCCTGAGATGCCACATCAATGCCTCTGACACATGCTTTTCTAATGGTCTAACACAAAGCCAGGAAGATAGCCTAAAATGTCTGTTTCATCTTATTTATTCATGATAATAACTTTTACATCACCAAAATGAAATACTATCACAAGTTAAAAACATGAAAATACTTATGGAAGGGTCCTTAGAGATATTCAAAGCCATTACTATCATTTCTTAGATGGGGAAATTGAGAAGTAGAAAGTAGAAGGGCTCTATGTGACCAATGCCCCCCATCCAATTCTTCTCTGGAGTTATTTTTAGAGCAGTGGGGTAAATAGGAACTTTCTGACCCTCAAAAAGGTAATGACTGGATCATTATTTCCCTTGTTAACAAGATATTGTCTACTTAGGACATTTCTTCCTCAGCGTGCTTCGCTGCCGACTAGGTTGGGCATATGACCAAACTCAAGAAGTTCATCTTCAATGACTTTATGTTCTACTTTCTAATCTCCTTTCTTTATTCTGTGCCCATAATAACTTCCCATACCTCACCCAATTAGAATATTAGAATACCAGTAACCACACATTCTCTTCGGTACCCCTCTTCTCTCCCCTGAATTTCAGGAAGGGTTAAAATATACCCATTCACACTGAGATATTATTGTTTGATAAGGCCTTGGAGTCAGTTCTTATAGACATATCTATGTATTAGTAGAAGGCAAAGGAATGGACTTTTTAACTATAGAAGCACCAATCATCAATTAGGTCAATGGGGAAAGGAGAAGGAATTGTTTAAGGTGGAGTAGGTTCTGGGGCACCTGGGGGGCTCAGTCGGTTAAGCATCCAACTCTTGTTTTCAGCTCAGATCATGATCTCGCAGTTCCGTGAGTTCAAGCCCCACGTCAGGCTCTGTGCTGGCAGGGCAGAGCCTGCTTGGGATTCATTCTCTCTCTCTCTCTCTCTCTCTCTCTCTCTCTCGGCCCTTCCCCACTTGCAGTGTCTCTATCTCTCTCAAAATAAATAAACTTAAAAAAAATAAGGTGGTGTAGGTTCTTATACTAGTAGAAATCGTAGACTGGAAATTATAGAGAAACACCATCTTCTCAAGCTCATTGCTAAAGCAGGCTAACATTTGGCAGGTTACAAATCTGTGATTTATATAAGCTGAGACTTTGCCAAAGGGCAGTTCTCTGGCAGCATTTAGTTTTGGACACATGCACTTTACCTCATGGGAATTGTTACACAGCCAGTTCTTCTGGATGAAGACCAAACCATAGAATGGAGAAGGATCATGATCTTTTGGAAAGAAAAATGGCTCAATCAGATAGAAGTGCCCTAAAGACGCTGTCACATGGTTGGATCAATGTTAACTGACTCTCCTCACAGATAAAGAGGGAAGGAAGCTAGAAAGAAAACATACATTTTTCCCCGCATAGGACTCTTTGGACTGTGTCTCCTCTTGTTAAGGCTCTCCTTTTATCAAGGTGCAGACTAAGCCCTGCCTCCTCCAGGTTTCTCATCTACTTCCCAAAGTTGGCATGTTGGGTTAGGGGAGGGAGCTGGCCATGTTTCAAGGGCTTGACCTTGGTGTAAAGTGCCTTTCACCCAGCATTACAGTTGCCATAGCAGTGACTTACAAGGTGGCATGCTCTGTTCCAAGGTAAATAGTATAGACTGAGTGACCAAATTGAAAAAGCATGAGTGAAAAGAAATTCTGCTTCCACTTAGAATGTAGAAAGCTGTATGGAAACGTTGCATCCATCCTAATAATAAGAAAAGGTAGATGATCTACAAACCTATAGCTATTCCTGAGTTGCTCAGATCAATGAGGTCACAAAACAACCTGCTGAACTAAATTTCAGAGTGACTAGTCCCTTTGAAAAGAGACGGGACACATAAAGTGTTTTTTACCTTTGGGGGAGCATGACAGGAAGAGATAGCCAATAAAAAGCAGGTAAGAAGAACACAACTGAAATTTTAATGAATTCTTAAAGGTCTACTTTGGGCGAGTGATTGCTTTATAATACTTGAAAGACCTAGACAAAAGAGGAGTCTGCACTTAACTGCAGGCTCTCTTCCCAGGCCTCAACTGCTGCACACTAGAGAGATTGGAGGCACTGGCACCTGGGAGAGTTCCCTTTGTTCAACTGCAGGCATGCCTACTTCCCTGGACTCTTCTCTCATCCCAAACACAAGCCATCTGCCCCGGGAGGAAGGGGAGGAAACTCTCCTGCTCTCAGGACACAGGCAAAGTGGCACCGCTTCTGGAGGAGTGGGAGATCCAAACCCCATCTGCCTTTGGAGGAAGACTAGGAAACTTTCAGGCCCGGAAGATCAGCTCCCACTAGAGGAGGAGCCGAAAGCCCTCTTCTGTCCGATACACCAAGCAGATACATGACAGACCTTGACTGTCACCAGGAGGAGAAGTAGGAACATGGTGAAATCCCTCCCCCTGAGGTCCAGGTACACAGTGTCTGCCTGAGACTGGGGCTGGAATTGGAGAACCAAGGGCACCCCAGCCCACAGCACGAGCTCTCACTGAGTAACAGGGAGACTCCTCTGTTGTACAGGCACACGAGTTCCACCAAAAGCTGGGGGTAGAGCACTGAGAAAAGGCTCCTGGTCCCCTAGAACCTGCAAGGAAGCGACCATCACCAAAGAAATGTGTCTGTGCCTTTAGGCATATGTAAACACTGAAGGTAACTATAGCAACAATAAAACCTAAACCGAGCCCAGGCCCTGACTAGATTGACTCACCTTCACGCTAACAGCCTGACAGAAGTGGCATGCACATTTTTGAGCATAAATACTGTTGTCTTATTAAGGAAATTCAAGTTAAAACCACAATTAGCTATCACGACATACCTACTAGAAAGGCTATCAATATGAGGCCCGACATGCCAAATGCTGCTGAAGATGCAAAGTGGGCAGATCTCTCATAGATTGCTGGTGGGAATGCAAAATGGTACAAGCTACTTTGGAGAACAGTTAGGCATCTTTCTTATAAAATGAAATATGTTATTATCGTATGACCCAACAATCCCACTCCCAGGCAAAGGAAGTGAAAAACATTCACACGAAAATGTCTATATTACTGGTTATAGTAGCTTTACTCATAATCACACACGCACACACACACACACGCACACACAAAACCTGGAAGCGATCGAGATGTCCATCAGCTGGGGAAAGGATAAGGAAAATCTGGTATATTCATACAATGGAAAAATACTCAACATTAAAATAATACACTACTGACGTACTCAACAACATGGATGGATCTCAAAAGTATTATGCTAAGTGAAAGAAGCCAAACACAAAATACTATATAATATATTATTCCATGTATATGAAAATCTAGAAAAAAACAAAACAGTAGTTGATAGAAAGTATATCAGTGCTTGCCAGGGTCCAGAAGGCGAAAGAAGGGAACCTGATTTCAGTGAGACATGAGGGACTCTGAGGGGTGGGGAGATGCCGGTGGTGGATATAATCTCTACCATAACTGTAGTGATTACATGACATTTGTCAAGACTCATCAAACTATATGCACTAAAATGAGGTGATTTTTACTGTAGGTGAACTATACCAATAAGCCTAAGGATATTTTCAAAGGAAATAAGAAGGGAGTCAGGAGGAGAAAAGTAAAGAGTTGAGACGTAAAAAGATAAAGTTTTATGGGATTTACAGCAGACAGAAAAGAGTCTAGAAGAATGCCCTATACTGTAGTTCAGAGATTTGCAGCGGCTTTTTAAGTGGTACTATTGACTCCTGTAGAACCACACTAGGAGCAGTTACCAGGGCTGTCAGCAGGGTCAGTTAGGGCCACAATAACAGTGAAGTATGGGGCGAACGTTTATGATCTCATCCATCCCCAAATCCCTGTCATGTATGTACATTTGTATATGTCATTCATGGCATTTAGTTTATATGTATGGCCACGAGACATTCCCCAGTGCCCTCTCAATGTCATACACTTTCAGTTATTTTAATTAAGAGAACTCTATAAATGCACAAGAGAATCTAATTTGTATGCAGTCATACGAATTTTCCCATAAATAAATGCACACATCTGAAAAAAGTCTTTTCTCATACACTGCCTCCTGATTTGTGGTTTGAAAAAAGAGAGTCACAAGCTCCCATGCTCTCGTAATTCTCTTATGAGATCTTTCTTGATGTCCTCAATGAAATGGTAACTTACTTGAATTTCAGTAGAGCTACCGTAAGGTTTACTAGGAGATTGACATGAACCATCTTACAATAATACTTTGAAGTATATCTCACCTTTCAAATGAGGAAGTAGAGGTTATTCACTATTAAATAACTTTTCAATGTTCATGTAGGGAGTAAGTGGCAAAGCCACGCTAGCCTTCCATTTTTATTTGCTACCTCAGCCCATGTTCTTTCTGCTTTGCCATTGAGCTCCCACATGAGGCAAGGAGGAGGCTAGCCACTTTAATAAACTGCTGTGATTCCCTCAGTAATGCCATGGTATTTCGGGAGAGAAAAAAGACTTCATTCATCAACTGATCCAACTCCTTCTTTTGACAGATGAGATACTTAAGTCTGACGAGGGGTTGGCAACCTGGCCAAAGTCACGGGTCACCTATCGGAACCGCTCAATTAGAACCCAGATTTCATAACTCACAATCTACTACTCTTTCCAATTTCTGCCATTGGAAACCAATGACCACTCAACAAGGTGCTGGTTGGACCACGGGGAAAAGCTTGATTCCAGTGTAGCCATGGAGCTGCTCCCCTGGCAAAAAATATTGAAGGGATTCTGGTCACCAGGGGCGCTAGGTCAGAAAATACAACCAGACAAATACATGTTGTAGAAAGAAGCTCTGTATTCATCCCCTGCTGAGCACAGGTCAGTGAAGCCATCTTCCCCATGGAACCATCTCTAGCTACCTAACAATTACACTTAAAAGAGACCTTTTAAGGAGAAGCCACTTGTTTGGTTTCTAATCTCTAGAAAGTAGGAGGATTCTCTTTGTGAGAAGCAGCTCCATAAGTTTTGAAGCAAGACAAGCGGCTCCATTGAAAACAATAATAATAATAATAGCTACATTTATTGACCTCTTATCATGAGCCATACACTGTTCTAAGGACTTTACATATATTAGTTCATTTTATCCTTTCCATGATTCTATGAAGCTGGCACCATTCCTACTCCAATTTTACTGTTGAGGAAATTGAGGCAAAAAGAATCCAAGTAGCTTACCCGAAGTCACACAGTGACAACAGATGGAGAGTCGGGCAGCGACTTCAGGTTTCACATTCTTAACCACCACACCCCACCTGAAACCCTTTGCCATAGCTGTAGTACATTTGAAGGGAGATTCAGTTGAATTTCAAATCCATTCTGCTCATTGAAATCTGCTCAGATTTCTAGTTTCCCTGTGGATATGGCTAACAGGCTGTAGCTTATGTAACCAGCCTCAAGTAAAAGAAAGAGCCAATGTTTGAAAGTTAAAAAAAAAAAAATTACTTTGGTTTGATTTCTAGCTCTGTCACTTGCTGATTGGAATCATGGTCAAGACTCAATTCTCCAGCAACAAAACCAACAGAATTTTATTGACCTTACAGAATTACTAGGTATCATTCAGAGTCCTACTATGGTTCACCCTCAAAAGGAATGATGGGAGAGGTTCAATAAAGAGACTATTTACAAGGTGTGGGCAGAGTCGAGGGGAGCTGGCAGGGGCTTCCAGCAATAGTGGGCAAACATTATCACTCTTAGGCCTGAAGAATCAAAGTGAAGGAGGAGTTATAGGAACCAAAAGAAATATCTGTGATTGCAGGTAAGATAAGGCTACCTGAGAGGACCTGGAAGCTTGAGTTGGTGGTTACTTCCAGTTCTTGGTGACCATATGGGAGGAAGCCAGGGGAATAAATCAGCTGCCTTTTCACTCCTCCCTTGCTCCGATTTCTTAGTCACTGAGCCCAACAGAAGCCAGAGGGCAAAGGACTCAAGTTGTGGCCCATTCAAGGGCAGATGTCTGGGGTACCAGGTAGAGAAGGGTGAAGAATGGATTCATAGGGCACACTGATAACATAACAGGATGGATGATATATGTGAAAATGCCTGGCATGAAACACGGGCTTAATAATTACTAATTTGTTGTTTTCCTCTGGTGGTCATGTGTTGTTTTTGCCAGCTCAGTGTTGCTTCTCTCTTCTGGTAACGTTATTTTCGATAAACACACGAACCCCAGGATAATAAGAGATGGGATGTGAAAATGTATCAGTGTTTGAAAAATCCATTTTTAGAGAGAGCGTCTGTAGCAGAGTGATTAAAAGCATGAACTTTAGAACAAGACCGCCAGGGTCTGAATCACAGTTCTTTCATTTACTAGCTGTGACCTTGGACAATTTTCTTAACCTGGATGATCTTCTGTTCTTATTTCTATGTAAAGGGGGTGTAATACTAATAGTCATTTAATTGGGTGATTTTAAAGATTCAATAACTCAATAAATGTAAAGCACTTAGCATAGTGACTGGTACAGACTAAACGAGTCTGTGTGCTAGGCTTAGTTATTATTATTACATGTCGTCTTGTTAGTAGACAACCAGGGCACTTGCCCACTGCCTCCACTTGCATTGGGTAGGCATGTAGCTCATGCTAGATCAATCTTTTTCTCCTGAAAAGTTGAATTCTGTACTGAATGGTAACAAGATTTAAAAAAAAAACAAAACACGTTGATGCTAAAGTCACTCTGAAAGCAAGATCCTTAAGAGATTGCCAAATACTTCTGGCTACCTAATCCCTGGAACTGCGTTGGTTCTTTACTTCCAGATTGATCAGGTCTTCCTTTGATTTTTAACAGATTATTATTTTGTAAAAATTTTAACAGCTTTATTGAGATAACTGTCATATGGTACAATTCACCCATTAAAGGCATGCATTTCAATGGTTTTTAGTATATTCGCAGAATTGTGCAAACAACACTACTGTCTACCTTTAGAAGACTTTGGCTACCCGCCCCCCAGAGAAACACCCTACCCTTTAGCAGTCACTTCGCATTCCTCCAAACCCCTTCTCCTCAGCATCTGACAACCACCAATCTACTTTCTCTCGCTAAAGATTTTTGACAGGGGTGCCAAGAGAATTCACTGGGGAAAGAGTAATCTTTTTATCATAAGGTGTTGAGACTACTGTATATCCAGACGCAAAAGAATGAAGTTGGAACCCTACCTCACTTACTATGCAAAAATTAATTCCAAATGGATCAAAGACCTAAGTAAAGGAAGTAAAACTATAAAACTCTTAGAAGAAAGCATAGATGTAAATTTTCTTCCTTTGATACTTGGAGCCACCCACTGTCCTTTCAACAATTTCCTTATGGAGCTTAGATTTGTCTGAAGTTTTGTTTTGTTTTGGTTTGTTTTGGTTGTTTGGTTGCTTGCTTACAAGCACAGAACTCTACCTGATAGCCCTTCTTCCCTGACCCTCTTGCAGTTAGAATATTCCTGATAAAAGCAATGGATCGTTTTCTTCCTTAATGCCCTCCTGCACATTCCCACAGTCCCACTCAGGCCACATAAATACAAATTTATGGCATGAGTTAGTTAGAATATGTTCTCCTACGATGCAGTTGATTGTATTTGAGAAGACTATGGGTGGCTTTACCTACTAAATGGTAACTGACTAGGTTCTTTGGGTAAAAGACCACATTGCCAAGAATGTTCATCAAAGTTTTTATTTTACAATTTGACTGTCCTGTTCTTGCCTACTACTCTGAACAGGAACATTCTTCTGCCCTCTGGGGAAGCAGACCAATCTTTCAGAGTTGTTGGCTCTAGGTTATCACCCTTATTGACATGCTAAATTTAGGCTTAAACTGAAGGACAGTTTCGCTCTGGGTTTGACTGCCTCTACAATGCTAACCTCTGTGGTATTTAGCTAGCCAATCTCTGGCAGTGTTTTCAGCATGTGTTTTTGCAGGGCTAAATTAAGTTGCAATGAAGTTAAAATAAAAAAAGAAATAAAAGTTAACGAGTTGTTCAATTGGCTCTGTGGCCATCAAACTCCATGTGAGGAAGCAGACAAGGCTGCTATGAATTATAGAATATTACTGAAGAATAGAATAAGAGAATTCATCACACACAACACTAGCGACTTGCCATTGAGTGATAGTCTGTTTCTTCGGCATTCTAGTTTTACCTCCGTGTGAATTTTAATTTTCCAAACAAACCAAATAAAAATATAAAAACCCTTTTGTAAAAAAGTAAACCAGTGTGTGTGTGTGTGTGTGTGTGTGTGT